>NC_141689.1:295325611-295575611 GCF_964263255.1 Lissotriton vulgaris
TAGGCTTCCATTTGGTTTCCCAGCGATCACAATTGGACTCAGCCACCCAGAGTGTTGTATTGGTTCGATCACCCCTTCCTTACACAACCTCTGCAGTTCCTCTTTCAACAAGCCCCTCAAAGCAAGTGTTATGTTCTGCACCTTGTATACCTTGGGCAATGCTCCTTGCTTTAGTACTCTCCGGTGTTCACCCTAAACTTTTTCTGAACAAATTAGGAAACATCGTGACCATCGTGACCCCTTGGGAGGCGGTCAGCAATACTTGCTTGGGTGATTAGGATTCAAGACCATTACCAAAGCACGTTGCTCCTTCCATCCTAACAACGACTTCCCTTTCTCAACCACATAAACCTTGCTCTTTGCCTTCCTCTCCTGAATTTTCAGTTCTGCCATAAAATATCACAAAACTGGCAATTTGTTTCCACAATACCCCATGGGTTCAACATCTGGGGGATCCAATTCACATTCAAACAGTCCTTCCCATGTAGATATATCTATGAGTGTAAACAGTGAGCATGAACCCGTCCAAACATGTACCTTCTTGCCATTCATTCTGACTGCACACTTTGGTTAGTGATACATGTCCCTTTTCTCCCTTGACTGATTTGCCAGCTGTGGCTCCATCCAACACTCCACTCACACTTCAACTTCATCCACTTCATCATTCCCAAATTCTCCTTGCACTTTGATGTTTCTCGTTCATCCACCAAATTCACAGCTTTCATGGACTTCAAGTTGTTTGCCATCTTGCACACTCTAGAGAAGTGGCCTATTTCTGTACACTTGAAACACTTGCTCTTGGCAGCTGGGCAATTCATCACTTTAGCTTTGTGCCGCACATCAGTAACACCCTTTCCTTTTTTAAACATCTTGAGCCTTCACTTCCTTCTTATCCCCATCATTACTTCTTTGCCTCGATTTTTTAACCTTGTTAACATCATATACACTCCCCAGCTCACCATCACACTTGGCCGCAGCACCACCCAACTCATTAACATTACGAGAAGTATTCTCCATATTCCTAGCTACATCGATGGTCTTATACAAAATTGCGTCCTTCAGCCCTAACAATTTCTCCTGGATCTTCATATTGCTCATCTTGTTGATAACTTGGGGCCAGATGTAGGACCCACCAATTTGCGACTCGCAAACTGCGTTGCATTTGCAACTCCCAATTCGACCCCGATAATAACAGAAGAGGCCTGCACAATCCCGTGGTCAAAAGTAAGCATAGACTTCGGGAACTTCCCCGGAGGGAAGCACATGCTCGTCCTCATATATCCATACTCCAAGTATCCCATAGTGAAACCGGTCCTGACAACCACCTTCGCTCAGGTGGCACCTGTCCTGGAGAAAGTGTTTGCCACATTTGGGTTCCCAACTGAGATCCGAAGCGACAACGGGCCACCGTTCCAGAGGACAGAATTCAACACATTCCTCAATCAGTGCGGGATCCATCTCTGTCGTGTCACCCCACAATGGCCCTAAGCCAACGGATATTTGTGATATTTGTGATATTTGTGAGGGTATTTCTAGAGCGCGGCGTTCGCTCCGGAGGGAGCATCTTGGCGCTGAGGATCCTGAATGAACCAGTCCAGGAGGATTAGATGGAGGCTTTGGAGTAATCGTCCGAGAGATTGAAGATCCGGAGACGTGGAACAGTTCATGAGGACATTGAATAAAGTGCTACGCATTGGCAGTGTGGAACAAGTGGATCCCAAACAGTACCTCCATGAGTTTCTGAGAGAATACATGAGTACGTCACACTGGACAACACTCCGGAGCCCCTGGGCCCTCATGTTCAAAGGGCCGCAGAGAGACCTGATCCCTACATGCCTGGGACGGACACCCCTGCCTCATGACGTCCAGGAAACGCAGGCAAAGTGAGAGCGACAGAACCACAGAGCGAGCGCCCGACGCAGTGTCAGACCCCAGCCACTTAGGCCAGGAGCTACAGTCATACTCAAAGATCACAGGCCCGGAGGGAAGTTCCGGACCGCCCATGAACCAGGCACCTGAACATTAGTAACCAACAATGGCACCATGGTCACCGCCTGGAAAGGGAGTGAGGAAATATCTCTGAACATTTCCTGGTTTAAAGAGGTCCCGTCAGTGTCCTCAGAATCGGACTCTCAGAACTTGCCAAACCCGGACGGGGCACCACGTGCCGAATGGAAGAAGAAACCAACACCTCAAATTCTTCTTAATCAGGGGTGGCGCTTCCTGATTCTCTGACAAATTTGCAGCTGCCAGGTCAACCATTCATCCGAGGTCACCAACATCGCTACAGCCTGCAACCCAACCCCTGACCCAATCGGCACCTTCAGGACTTTGCGTGTTGAACTCTCAAAGACTGATACCAGGGCATCACCAGTGCTTGCTGAGTTCAATATCCAAGTTGGGGAGGTATGTAATGGGACAGCAGTCCTGTGCTCCAGCCAGTATGCCGAATGTTATGTGCATGTCATCCGCAGGCCAGGCATGTCCTGCGGGGTATAATAAAAGGGGAGGGCCTGCATGTGGCTCATCTCCCGATACAAAGAATCTGAGTATGTCTATGGTTTATGTTCTTCCCCAACCCCTGCCAGCATTACCATTATCTTAGGCCTACCTGTGTATCCTGGCAGTGCCAATTGAAGGGACACGACATGCACTACATGTGCCTGGAGACAAAGAGCAGTGCTAGGACCGGCCTATGCCTCATGTACTCTTTGCACACTTGGCTGAATGCTGGCTCGAAGCTCCTTGTGCATCCACGCACCCAAGACTTCACACCCTTCCTTGGGGCTCGATTCATGCCTCGAGCACAGGACATCGCATGAACCAGCACCTCGTGCAGTTTTTAATTATAAACACACCAGCCAGCCTTTCCTTGTGCTACATAACTCTTAGCACACACCAGTCTCTGCAGTTCTTGATATACTCACCTGTTTACCCCAATTTGTTCACATCTGCCTCACTCCTTTTGCAGGCTATAGTTCAGTCTCACAGGATACAGAATTCTTCTACACTTTTGAAACTAGGGGTCGTTAGTTCTTTCATAGCCCAGCCTCTTCAGCCTATTCCTTAAATTCTTCTCCAAAGTATTATTTTTCTTAGTATCCTATCCTCATCGCCACTTTTGATATCATAAGCCACAGCTTGTCTAAATCCTAGAGTTTATTTAGCTCCACGCAATGATCCCTAGGTAGATCCCTGCTCTTCAGTCCGTGTCAGCTTCCCGGAATCCACAATCCAGATTCCAGAAGGGGAAGCATCCACTTGCCTGGAAACATAATACAGAACACAACAAGGGCCTTAATATTTAGCATTAAGCCCCTGTCTCATAGACGTAGCCCAGCGCCCTGTACTTCAAGCCAATGCAGAATGGTAGTCACTCAGGTATGTAGTCAGAATGACCTAGAGTTCGACAAAATAAAATTAGGACAATATTAGCTTATTTGTTAATTGTCTAATTAACTGTGTTAAGTGTTCATCACACAGAACTACAGGCATTTAGTTTAACGACATAACTACCAGAGTATGCAAGCAGTGGACTTCAGGATTATCATATTTTTCTTCTGTTCAGTTTGAAATTATGACATTTTATTTCAGTCTAAACAGGGGATAGCTAGATATATGTTTAAAATATTGTTAAGAAAGAAGCTATAGTGAATAAGGAGTGCCTGGGAGCTGGTGTGTAGGTCTCTGCAGGGTCGTCCACTTAGAAGTGGTGGTGGCTGTTTTAAATGAGGTTACCAGATAACTCTTTATAATCAGGGACCCGTGGTTCTAGTCTTGGCACAAGGTTCCAGTCCTTGACTTTCATTTAACAATAATGATTTCTGGTGGATTAGTCCACTTGGAATCAGTTGCAATGAATCAAGACTACAACCCCCAGAATGCATAAGGTTGTTAAAGAAAAGCCTTCAACTGTAAAAAGGGATTCCTGATTAAATTGAGTCATCTACTGACTGTTCATATAAATTATGCATGAATGGAGCCAAACATCTCCTTGAAGAAGGAAAACAGTGGTCAGAAAAGCAATAAACCACATGAATGGAAAACATGTAGGTAAAGGTCCACAGAGTTACCTATGACCCAATTAGTGGGCTAGGGGGCCTGTTGTACAAAGAAAAGTCAAATTTAAATTGTGAGTTCTCAAATTACTATGAACTACGATTTTCAATCTAATCCTCCAATTTAGTACACTGGAACCACCCTTAAACTTTAAGAGAAGGTGTCAGTGCAGTGTATTCTGGATGAAGAGATGGCGCTGTCCACTGTTGCTGTCGAGCTAGGATCTGATTGCAGGATTCTAGTGTGCTTGTCACTACCTGACAGTTGGGACTCGTCAACTGATTGAAGGCAGGGGAGAGCTGATTCAGGCTCCTTATGCCAACCCCAGGCATCAGTGGTAAAGCAGAAGTTTCTCCAGGGGGAACTGTGGGGTGAAAATAAGCCCAGCACTTGACCATATGAATTTGCTAAAGTTGTAAGCACAAATCGAACCAAAACTTTAGGTAAAGTCTAATTACGCTTAATATGTGTTTTGCTTGCTTGCTTTCCTTGGTTTTTATTGTCTTGTGATTAATGTCTTGTCTGAAAGGGGTGTGCACAGATGTCGTCTAGGTAGGAGACAATGGAGAATATAGAATCGGTGGAGTTGGTAGAACTGGGAGGAGTCTAGTGAACAGAATGTGCGTATGAATGTGAATCCATATTTTAGAGTGAGCATGCTCTAGAAATAGTGTGATAACAGAAAAGACAGTCATGTGCTCTAGGACCCGAAGCACAGACCCTTGTTAGATGAATGTGTGTAAGAACACAACCTTTATGTTGTAGCCGTCCTGACTCTTCATGAGCCACTTTAGGTCTTGAGAGTCGTGAAATGCAAGGAGACCTTTGGATGTGAGTGTGTGAGTGTGTGATAACCCCCCTTCCTCCATGAAATCAGTTATAAGAAATATAATTGAAGGGAATTTTATCCCGTTTTCAGTTTCCTTCCTACCTCTGTCCATGTGATGAGCTTCGGGCTTTGGACACATTTCTTGTCATCCAGATGTGAGTGAGAAGGAACAGAGATGTGGGCTGAGAAATCTAAATGAAGCGAGCCCCCACTGAAATAGACTGTTGCCCAAACTATCTACTACAATATGGTCATGGCACGTGCAAATACTAATAAGAGTGGGTTGGATTCACTAACGGGGACAGGAAGAATTTCTGATTGTGCCATTAATACCTTATTCCCACTAGATGAAAAGGGCCCCTATATAGATTGTGTCGTTGTTAGTAATTGCCATTCCTGTCTCAATAACATGGGCACCAGTTTCTCAGCTCTAAGAACCTGTGAATTCTCTACTTTACCTCTAAAGGGCATGTCAATAAATATGGCATGCATTTCAAATCAGTGGGTTTCTCACTAAATGCTGACCCACGGGTCTATTTCTCTGGGTCCCATTGGTAATAAGCATTGCTATATACTCAGCACATCTTTACCAATTAATCTGTAAGGCTGGGACATATTCTGTAAACTGAATTGTAGTGTACTTTGCACCCCAGAAGGAGTATTCTGAAATATATTTCAAAAACAAGAAAACCAGGTACTTACACTATTACGTGAGAGCCTAAGTTGACGAATTTAAGTGGGTAAACCTGTTATGTCCCATGATTTACCTGAATCTCTTTCAAACCTAATTATGGTCCAAGGGGGTCGAAGATTTGTTGTTCATCTCTTTGATGGAACCTGCAATGGTGAATATCAATCCTCAGAAAAAGCTACCTATATTACCTCAGTACCTCCTAAACCTGAATTGGGGAAGAGGATGTGCCTTGTAATAGCAGATTTACTTAAGTAAGGAGTTTTAGTACTAATTGTTAGTAGATGTATACAAGAAGTGCTTTTAACGTGGATTCTGGGGACCTAGAAAGAAATCCCTGAGATCCATGTCATCAGACAGAAGGGACAAGTGTTGTTTCACCGGAGATAGTGTTGAAGTTTTTAGCCAATCAAGGCACACCTTCCCAACCAGTGCTTAATTTGAACTGGTGTTTTCTGGTGCTCAGCACTGGCACTTAATCATCAGCAGCAGCACTTTTCATGAGCACCAGTTAAGGACACATTCATTTATGGTAGGCACAGGGAGATTAAGTGATTTGCAGAGAATCACAGGATGTTGAGCTGGCGTCGATACTTAAACCTGGTTCCCCAGCTCCGATCGGCAGCATGGCAATTACGCCACCTCCTCTCCCCAATTTTGTGGTTAGTAGTTGGTTCTACTATAGGCGGTGCCAGCAGGTGCAAGCTGCCTCTTGAGGGGAGGCCTTGCACTTATTATTTTACAAATTAACCACTGTTCCTAACACTGTATGATGTCACTACCCCGAATGTTCTGATCAGGCCTATTGATCTTAAACCCTTTGGCATTAGCCAGGAATCTGGACTGACATTCATTAGTGTCTGAAGGCCAAACCAACCATCAGTCCCAACTGGGTTCTGATGAATTGTGGGAGCCATTATGTAGCAATGCCTCTAGTGTATCCTCACTGTAACTTGTGTAGTGATGCCAATTGTCAACATGTGCAAATGTGGGAATTGGTGGTGTATTCATATCTTTTAAATTGCCTATTCTAATACATGATGTTTTTTGCATAGTTTTGTTCAGGAAAATCATTTGATGTGGAATTAGGCATGCTCTAAACAGAGCCCTAGTTTCCTGAACCTGTCAATCTTTTGTCCCCTAAACCGTTTTTGCATCTATTGTGTCTTTCTAAAAGTCAAAACCATGTACAGACAGCTGGGAAAGAAAAGAAGCAGAATGTATCAGCTAGGTGTTTGTAAGCAAATTTTTCTTTGCGGGTGTAGGTGCTAGCCTGTAGAAGTATGGGGCTTGGTCTGATGTGTAAAAACCAGAAAAATAAGCAAACCTCTATGCAAACGTTTTTGAACTACTTTTTGGAGGTGTTGGACAGTGCTCCCATTAGGTGTAGTTATAAATAGTATGTGGTATACTTACATTATGCAGAAAGTGGTGACCATAGTGTTAGTAACAGAAGATATCATCATAATTAGATGTACCATCATACAATTAATCAGAAGAAAACACAGTTGACTGCTCTAGGTCATCTAGCATAATTTGTACTGCATCAATGTCCCAAATCGAATCGAATCAACATCTTTATTCGAATGTTATCAAATCCATAAAAGCAATACAAATATACAATCCCAATAAATAAAATAAAATAGCCATGATTCCAAATACATTTAAAACAGCACAAGTTACAGAATACAAATTACTTAGCAGCAATAATACAGAAATTTACTAAGGGTACTCCATTGTTTTCCGTACGTAAGTAATAACTCTCAAAAAAGTGCTGGTGCGGAATATCAGTTCATCATTGTTCAAAGTTAGCAGCATCAAATAAGATTCTTCCAAAGAAAGTGGTCTTGCTTCTTAAAATATGGAACTAGAAACCATTTGATGTATTTTAGATAAAATTTACAAAAAAAGAAAAAATGTAAATCATCTTGTAAACTCATACCATCACATGGGCACATTTTGTCTTCATATCTTATCGAAGAATAACCTAATGGAAAACATAATAAGAATCTAACAGTGCCTGCCCTTAAACGGAACAGAAGTGATCTTTCCCAGTTAGTCATTGGCAATGTGAGATACAATGGAATTGGTTGTATATAGAGATCTTTATTCACATAAGCCTGGATAGTTGATTTATTTAGCTCCCCCGTCAATCTATCTTTACTATAAAGTGCATACAATGCAAACTTTGTTTCATTTTTGTCTTTAGGCTCAATCTTGCTGGGGTCAAAGAAAAGATGACCTTTACCCACTCTGCTCAGTTTTTTGAGAACTCCAGAGAGCCAAGGGATTGTCATCCCTTTCTCACAATTAAGACAGCCTCTTATGATTTCATGGGTTTGTGAGGCCAATTTATTCCTCCTGATAGCCAGCCAAAACATGGCCGGTCTCAATGCTATAAAATCTGATATATAATACAAATTCAATTCACAATGACAGATATACTCAGAGGAAGAGATAGGGGCTCCAAGGATTTTCCTACAAAAACGATTTTCCTCGGTCTGGATACTAGATGTTTTACCTAGACCCCAATTCTCAGCCTCATATGTTGCTACTGGGATGCACTGTAATTTAAAAAAAATTTAAATTGCTCTAGTGGCACCTACTTTCTTAGGCCGTGGAAGGCTAAGAATAGAGTTAATGGATTTTGAGAACTTGCTCGTGGCGTGGACCAAATGTCCACTCCACGAGCCGTTCGCAGCAAAAACCATTCCTAAATAGGGAAAAGTATTAGTGGAGTAGAGTCTATCTGATCCCACCGAAATAGCACTAAGCTGTCTTTTCCCCGGGCCACAAGACATAATAAAAGATTTTTTTAAATTTACTTTAAGATCTAGGTTATCCATATATTGTGCAAAACATTTGACCAAACTACGTAACGCGTTTGGTGTGAGGCCCATAAGCGCCGCGTCATCTGCGTGAAGCAGAGCCGGTAGCAATCCCCCCTTATTTTAGGGACATCCGTAGTTGCCAATTGAAAACATTTATTTAATCCATTAATATAAATAATGAACAACAGGGGTGCTAAAACGCACCCCTGCCTTACTCCTCTTTCTACCTTTATGTGCCCTGATATTTCCCCCGCCATCCCGATCCTTACTTGTGCTTTTGTGTCAGTATGCAGGTAGGCCAAAAAATGTACAAGGGGCTCTTCTAGGCCATAATCTAAAACAATAGACCACAATTTGGACCTGTTTACTAGATCGAATGCGGACGATAAGTCCATAAACGCTAAACAGATTGGTGACGACCGAGCGATGGTATATTTGCCAATTACTAAATTTAAGTTCAGGCACTGCTCTGTCGTCCCAACCCCCACTTCTAAAACCCATTTGACAGGGGTCTAAAACCCCGGTTTCATCTACCCAGTCATTTATTCTATTGTATAGCACTCGCCCCAAGATTTTAAGAGTGTTATCTAGGAGTGAAATGGCTCTATAGTTTACTAGATCTGTTCTCTCCCCTTTCTCATATATGGGCACTTGTAGACCATGTATCTGGCATTGGCGCTAATGGTAGACTATTAAAAACATTTGTTAAAATAGGTGCCCATAGTTCAGGTTTCCATTTGATAATGTCTATTGGGAGGCCGTCTGGCCCAGGGGCTTTATTACCAAGGCTTTGTTTAATAGCCGCGATCACCTCACCTAAACTAATCTCTAAAGGGCATAATTGGCCTGGTATGTAGTTACTTCTAACATTTGGGGGTGTTGCATACACTTTGGAAAAATGATCTTCACACTGGTTACTCGGGATGGTACAGCTTATTACTGACATTTGAGTTCCCATGTTACGCATATTTTTTACTGCAGACCAGAAAATTGTTCCTTTCTTCCCTGCTGCTGAATCTGATAGCTCCTCCCAGCGCTCTGACAAAATAGTTGCCTTACGTTCCCCTATTGTGGATTTGTACTTCTCTCTCGCCTCCCTAACCACCATTTTGCATCTAGGTTTTGCGTTCAGTGCCTTGCGTAAAGCCCTATTGGCAGCTGAACAGTTACTGTCGAACCACTTAGGGTCCCTATCTGTTCTTTGGTTAGGGACAGTTAAAAGTGTCTTTATGACTGTCCACAAATTAGTAAAATCTGTAATTACCCTTAGGTAATTCCCATCTGATAATGTGCATGAATCGATCAGATGTTGGTGCTTGTTTGTAACCTGCTCGATTATGCTTCCACTATCGACCCCCGTCCATTTCAATCTTAAATTTTTTGTAACAGGGGTTATGTAACTAGCCCCCAGTGTGCGTGCAAACACTGGGGAAGACCCCAGTCTAATATTCGCCGCTAATGCATTATGATCCCCAAAGGCAGTCTCTATTACCTTAGCCATTGTGAGGCGGTCAATGAGCTCAGTTGACATAAAAATATAATTAATAGTTGTCGAGTAGTCTCTGCCTCTAAATGTCGGGACATAAATAGTTGTGGGGTAGGGCTTACTTCCATGGTATTAGTTAGTATATGCTCACAAATAAAGAAATCCAATTCTAAGCCCCTTTTTGCTGCTCGATCGATTTGGGTGTTCACCCCATTTAATTCGGGATTTGGAATCTTAGCATTAAAATCTCCAGCTAGGATAATCCTTTTACCCTTACTTTTGTCTGATGACTCAGTAATGTCAGACAAAAGTTAAAAAAATTCTATAAAGTTTTTGTTTGGGATTGAATAAAAATCATTATTATAAAAATTAATCACGTAAAGAGGGACCTTTCTTTTATATTCAATAATCCGGATATTAGGACTTTTAGTTGATATTATCTTAATGCTGCCACCTGCTGTTATCCTCATCCCAATTAGTAATCCACACATAGGTCGGCCAAAATCAGGTTTAGTTGCAGTTAAACTATTGCAATAATTGCATCAATGTCCCAATCATCAGAAATAGTACTAGAGGTGATGATATCATTTATCGAAATTTTAAACAAATATGGAATTTGCAAACATTCAGTGGGGCCATGCACATCATATGATACCATGTCCCATGCTATTCCTTCTGGACCTGGAACTGATGGAATGTTCACCAAGGGCAGGTCCCTTTGTTCATGGTGCGATGATGCATGTGGCTTCAATCCCAAATTCACAAATTGGACTGCAGGGCGTTCTGAAAGATAATGTTCGTTCAGAATTAAAAAAAAGACAGTCACCAAACTGTAGCATCTTGGAGATTCTCCCCTAATGATCACGCGGCACTCGATGCTTTCAGTCAGGTACCTTCATTCTTTTCGTCTTACAGCCTCATGTGTTAGCGTCCTTCCCCTGTCCCCGCTCCCAGTGCTCTGCCCCTTTTCCCCTTGATCGGATGTGGTGTCCGGTGTCCTTTCCCCAGTGTCTTTGACCCGTGAGTCCTAGTGCCCAGCTGTCTGGTCACGACATCTCCCTCTTTGTTGCAAACAAATTTTCGTCCATGATGCAGTCTGCGGTCACTGCTAGTGAGTGCAGAGAGAGAGAGAGAGAGAGAGAGGTAGAGAGATAGATAGATAGAGAGAGAGAGAGAGAGAGAGAGAGAGAGAGAGAGAGAGATAGATAGAGAGAGAGAGAGAGAGAGAGAGAGAGAGAGAGAGAGAGAGAGAGAGAGAGAGAGCTGGTCACATTACATCTCTTCAATCAGTCTCTGCGGTCTCTTGCACGGTCTTCTCGGTCTTGTGTCATTTTCGTTTCCTGGTTCAATGTCTTCTTCTTCCACTGCCGTTGTTGTTGTTGTCAACGGTTCCTCTTCTTTGGTCTTCAATTCTCTGAAATGCGAACTGTTCCTTGTGATGTTGTATCGCCCTGCCGCCGCGGTTATCATTGTTACTTTTACTTCCATCACAGTTAACGGGTCTTTCGAGAATGTGCTGTCTGATTTCCTCTGCTGTCGTTGCCGCAGTACTACTGTTTCGCCTTCTTTTATTTTTGGTTTGGGGGCATGCCGCTGTTGATCAGCGTAGGCCTTTATTTTTGCCTTCGCTTCTCCATCTTTGATCGCTATGCCACTTCAGTCTGCGTTCATCATTGCTTCTATTTGTGGCAGCCTGGTCTTGCTCGAGCGTCCTACAACTAGTTCGGCCGGGCATCGGCCTGTGCAACTGTGAGGGCTGCTCCTGTAGTCCCTCAGAATCTGACATAATGCCTGTCCTATTGATAGTTGTGTTAGTTTTGCTCTTGGATTGCCTTCTTGATGGTCCCCATGAATCGTTCCGCCATTCCATTTGCTTGTGACCACAGAGGTGTTATCTTCCGGTGTCTGAATCTGAGGTATTCCATGAATTTTCGGAATTCTTCTCCTGAAAATGGTGGGCCATTGTCGGTTTTTAGTGTTTGGGGCGAGCCCTAGGCGGCGAACACGTCATCCATTACTGGTAGTATCGCATTTGCTGACGTTGATGCTACTTGTCTCACTATTGGGAACCGGGAGAACTCATCAATGATGACTAGTAGGTAGTTTCCTGTCTCTAGTGGTCCATAGAAGTCTGCCGCTAATTCGGTCCACACAGCCTTTGGTAGTTCAGACATTTGAAGTGGCTCCGGTTTTGGTGGTGGCCCCATCACCTGGCAGATGTGGCATCGCATGACAATCGCTTCAACCATGCTGTCTTGCCCCGGGAACCACACTTTTTCTCTCAGCATTTTCTTAGTAGCCACTATTCCTCTGTGTGATTTGTGTGCCAGTTCAATTGTTTGCTTTCTCATCGTGCGGGGCATCACTATCCTTGTTCCTCTCATCATGATGCCATTTTCGGTCTCTGAAAGCTCTTCATTAATCTTCTTGAATGCTTCCTTTATCACCCCTTCATCCAAAATGCTGTTGTTGTTTATCTGCCTCCACCTTTGTTGTCTGGTCACTTTCTGGATGGCTTGCATGGTGTGGTCTCATTTCGTCTCTTGTTCTAGCTCTGACATTGTTATGGAGGCTGGTGTGTTGTGTTTCAGAATGAAATTTAGATATTCCTCTGCCATTGTCGTGGCCTCAGCTTTGTGTGGCAATGGATGTCTGGACATATAGTCAGCTGGGTTGTGTTCTTTTCACGGCTTGTGTATTATTTTGAAGTTATAGTCCATTAGCCTTATTCCCCACCTCTCTATTCTTGGCGGTATCTTGGCGTTTGGGTTTCCATAGATTGTCAGTAGAGCTTGGTGGTCCGTTACTTTTGTGAATGGCTTCCCATATATGAACATGTGGTAATGTTCGCAGGCCCACACAACTGCCAGGCTCTCTTTCTCTGGTTGAGAGTATGCTCTCTCAATGTCTGACAGGCTTTTGCTTCCATAAGCTACTATGCATCTTGGCAAGTCTTTTCCTGGTCTGTGTTGCGCCAGTATTGCCCCAATCCTACTGGGCTTGCGTCTACTGTTAGTTCGGTGCACAGCAGTGGATCAAAATAGGCTAGATGATCTACGGCAGTTACGGCCTCTCTTATTTCTTCAAAAGCCTTGCTGCACTCTTTTGTCCATGCGAAACTTTGTCCTTGTTTGTCAGTTCCCGCAGTGGTGCACTTACTGTCGCAAAGTATTTGATATATCTTGCACAGTAGCTTGCAAGACCAAGGAATGACCGGACTTCAGCAACATCGCTTGGTGGCTTCGCTTTTTCCAATGTGTCTACCTTGCTGCGATCTGGCCACATTCCTTTTTTTGAGAAAATGTGTCCAAAGAACATGGCTTTGTCTTGTCCTAGTTCACACTTGTCTTCATTCAGTGTGAGGCCAGCTGTTCTAGTTGGGAACATACTCCTCGCAACGCCTTGTCGTGTTCTTCATCTGTCTTGCCGAATACCAGGATGTCATCGCTGTCGTTCAGACTGTTTTTTACTGGCCTTATTACCTGTCTGATGGTTTCTTGGAATATTTCTGCTGCTGACGATATCCCAAAGCTCAGACGTTTATAGCGGAACAAACCCATGTGTGTCGAGAATGTTGTTATGTATCTGGATTGCGGATCCAGCTCTAACTGGTGATATCCCTTGCATAAGTCCAATTTCGAGAATCGTCTCGTTCCTGTCAGGCAGCTGATCATGTCGTCAAGGTGCGGTCCTGGGTGTCTTTCTCATTCAATTGCCATGTTCGGTATCCTCATGTCAACGCAGATTCTGATCTTGATGTGTTTTTCTTCGGTACGGCCACTATTGGCGACACCCAGGGCGTTGGCCCTTCAGCCGGTTCTATGATGTCCTGTTTTAGTAGTGATTCTATTTCTTCCTCTACCTGTGGGTGTATTGGCACTCGCCGGTGGTGCTGAGCTACAGTTTTTTTTGTTTCTTCGATATGTAGTGTGATTTGTCGTCCTTTTAGTTTTCCTAGTCCTTTCAGCAGTTTTGGATATTCTTTTAGGATGCTCCCTTTTTCTGACATGTTGTATGTCATCTCAGACAGGCCCATAACTTGTGCTGTGACATTGCTCATTAGGCATGGTGCTGGAATGTCCCCTCTCAACACATGAATCTCCTCTTTTAGTGGTTGGTTCTTGTATGTTATGTTTTCTGTGAACTACCCTAGGTTCGTTACTGGTTTCCTTGAACCCCAAGTGAACACCTCAACTCTTGATGGTTGTAACGCCGGTTTTATTTCCATCTTTTCCTATTCTGATGCACACATGATGTTGCATGTGGCAACGCTGTCAAGCACAAACCGTGCCTTGTGTGGTCCGACGTCTATTGTCACAGACTCCGTCTTTTTGATTGCTTTCTTGTCCACCAGGCAAATGCTTTCCTCGGTTGTGTCTTCACAACCGAGGTAAAGTCGCTCCACTTTTTCTACTTCTTCTTCGTCTCCTGATTCTATTGACGAGCTTCTGTTTGCTGTCTTGATGTGCCTGACATGCATGCTTGTCGCCGTCCACGGTCTTCCTGATCTTCCTCTTTCATTTCTGAACTGCATTCCTTGACACACACTGGCAAAGTGGTTCATCCGGTTGCATATTCTGCAAGTTTGCCCAAACGCTGGGCATGCGCCTCTATGTGGAAATTCTAAACCGCATCGGTAGCACTGTGTCTCCTGTTGTTTCTTTGTTGTGTGCTCATTTTGTCCTTTCTTCCAGTTGCTGGTGCGACTGTTGTCTGTCATGCAGTGTGCTTGTTCAATTCGCCTTTCCATTTGCTTTGATTGTAGTTTTGCCCTTGCTTCGGCTCTTGTTAGCGATAGGATGTTTTCTAGTGATGTTGGTTCCTTCAAGATCCATGTGCGGAACTCGGTGTCACGACACCCTTCGGTGATTCGTAGGCGAATTGCTTGTTCGTTGTCATATTTGTCGAACTCGCAGTGTGTCACTAGCTTCCTTAGTCGCGTCGCAAAGTCATCCAGCGACTCATCTGTATGTTGGAACGCTATGGTGAAGGTGTAACTTTCTAAATCAATGTTTCTTTGAGGGTCCAATTTCTCTGTCAGGCACTTGATGAGTTTTTTGTATGTTAATGCCTCACTTGCTGGTAAAGTCACTAATAGTTCATCCACTTCATCACCCACTAGGTTTGGAAACAGGCCCATTTTCTTGGCTTCTACTTCGTCAGTAGCCTCCATGTATCTTTCAAATCTTGCGATCCATCGCCCCCATCTTATTCCTACTTGTGGTTCTGATATGCTGAATGGGAGGAGTCTGTGATATTGGGCGCTCGGTCTTGGCTGTATTTTATGTCTTTCTCTTAGTTACTTCTTATCTTGTTTCCACTTCTTGGTGCCCTTTATGGCACTTATTTCTTTTAGGCTCTTTCCGGCCTTTATCCTCTTCCTTGCTCTTTGTTTTGTTATTTTCTTTCTTTTTTAGGCTCTTCCAGGCCTTTATCCTCTTCCTTGCTTTTTGTTTTGTTATTTTCTTTCTTTGTCACCCTTTTCTGTGCTTTTGGGGCTCTTTCAGGCCTTTTTGCAACTTTTTAGCTTTTTCTCGGACCTCAAAATGGCCGCTGGCTTTTCCTGTCCTCTGATTGGCTCTTACGCCTGACCTAAAGATGGCCGCCGAGACTCTCGCCAATTTCTTTTATTTCGCACTCTTTCACGCAGCGCTTACCGGTCATAGGCGATCTTCTTTCCACAGCGGTCGGGGTGGGCTCCCGCGTCGCTGCTCTTCACGGCGCCAAAACTTCTTCGCTTTGGGCACGACGGACGAGATCCAGGGTGGGCTCTTGATTGCGATGTGGGGATTCTTGATTAAATGACACACGTAGCCTCTTCAAGCCTTCGTCGCCAGTTGTAGCGTCTTGGAGATTCTCCCCTAATGATCACGCGACACTCGATGCTTTCAGTCAGGTACCTTTATTCTTTTCGTCTTACAGCCTCATGTGTTAGCGTACTTCCCTTGTCCCCGCTCCCAGTGCTCAGCACCTCTTCCCCTTGACCGGATGTGGTGTCCGGTGTCCTTTCCCCAGTGTCTTTGACCCGTGGATCCTAGTGCCCAGCTGTCTGGTCACGACACAAACCAATACAGAGGACCAGGAAAAGTAACCCAATTGTAATCCAAAGGTGCAACCAAGGAGTAACAAAGTATGTCTGTTTCAGCTACAGATAGAGAGCACACACTTGTAGCTTGAAAGGGAGAGGTGGCAGCAATGGTGGTTCAGGTTTAGTTGAATCCAATGAGGTCATCATAGTCTACGAAGTAGCCAGACACTGTCTGGTCTATTTTTGGCAGTTCAGCAGGTTTTGCAGAAACAAGAGATGACTCAATCTTTGGTATATTGATGTAGATCTTGTTTTCTTTGAGTTGTCGAATTGAAATCGGTGTCTCTGTACTTGTCGATTATACAGTTGCTTTTTTTCAACAGAGAGAAGCAATGCTTCATTGTCGTTCACTGTCTCTTGTTGGAAAGGCGAATCTTCTATAGCTATTAAAGCTTCCATCCGAACCTCCTGTACAGTAGCAAGAGAAGAGCGGTGGCTACCCAGGATGTCACGTGGCCTACTGTTGAGAATCAGCCACATAATGTGGTTTGATCAGTACATGGAGACAAACCTTTTGTCTCGTCGACCAGCAAGGGGCAGAAGAAATACAGTTCTGGTACCTTTGACTGCCAGGACAGGTACAGGCGCTCTGTATGATGGCCCAAATTCTTTTTTGTCCACAATTTTGTCCCTAACCAGATTCCCAATCAATGGGACCCACCCAGGGCTTGCCGGTACATCCTTCACTTCCCCAGTGGGGGTGTGTTTTACTTGGACATTGCTTTGTTCATCCAGGAATTAATTTAGTTCCTTAAAATAGCCAAATGTTCATTGATGTCAAATGGTGTCTGCCACCACTGTGCCGACACTGTTGAGGTCCGGGACCCACATTCTCAACCCAAACAAGATTTTATATGGAGTATGACCACCCATGAATGTTCTTTGAATGTTGTTAAGTGCCCTCTGGTCCCCATATAGGTGATGAACACAACTGCAACCCGAGCCTAGTACCCTCGCTGCTAAAGCCTACTTTAAGTCACTGTTTTCCTCTTGACTACTGAATTTCCCTCAGGATGATAGCGAAAGGAGTAACACAAAGTCACACCCAACCTTCCCATGTCTTCTTTGTAAGCCTAAGAGCTGAACGTCTGAAATTGGTCAGAATGTAGTGTGCCAATTGCATATGTCTCAATGAAGACTCGCAAGTCTTTGATAACAGTCTGGGCGTCAGCCAACAGCTGTGGCCTCACCCACAGGAAGCTAGAGCATGAATCTAATGCTACTGAGATGCACTTGTAAGCTCCATCAGATTGTAAGGGGCCGCAGTGATCCAAATAGATACAAGCTAAAGGTTTGTTTGAAATCAATAGAGGTGTCTGTGGTGGACACGCTACTATTGAGCCTTTCATCTGCTCGCAGATGTTATACTTGAGGACAATGAGGTAATTGAAATTTTTATGGTCAAGTATGTCCCCTATCGTGTACCCCAACGGCTCCATGTACGTGCTTCAAGTACATGTAATTTCCCTCCATGACCGAATATGAAGACGCAAATACATTTGCGTCCAACTTTAACATGTCCTCTTTCAGATCCACCATGAATGGATCGATAATTCAGTTCCTAACCATACCATGCCAACGTCTTTACATGGTACACTTTTACGTTTTTTTCTGGCTCTGCCGAGCTAGGCCCTGATTTCTGTCTCCGAGCCCTTTCTGCCTTCTGCCTCTGAAAGCTGCAGCATGGACACGTATCCCTGACCTCTGCCTTACTTCCTGCCAAGCGAAGCGGTGCCTGGCTCAACCTGGCCTGCCTGCCAAAACCGTATTTTGCCTTCAAGTTATCTGTTCAGCCTCCTCGAAAATACATTCCTGTCTAGTGATTTAGGTAAACATCTCCCCGGCTGCAGAGCAAAGAGTAAGCCTTCCTGCCTCCATGCAAGTAATTTACAGTTCCCGTTGCCATAGTAGGCCCATGGCCCTGCACGTAGACACATAGACACATATGCACGCACTAGCATTCAGTATAGAATAGCCTCTGCCCGAGAGACCTTTTACTACAGATAATACATCCTCCAAACATAAGATACCAGATGTGTTATAGGTCCAGGTCGTTCTGACATCCCAGACTTCTGTCTCCTCTACTAGTGTTAAAGTTCTCCCCAGTTACCACATCTATGTCACGTCATGCTAGCTGCGCGCGCATCCGCACTTTCTGCTGATTCTGCAACTTTCTCTAAGCACCCACCCACATGTGACGATTCCTGTGACGTTCCTCTGACATGTACAGTGCACACCTCCGTGTACGCCTATTACACGCCCTCTTTCACGCCTCCTGTTACGCACATGTGTTCTTATCTTCTCTTTTTCACCTGTTACGCCTACTGTATTGGATTCAATTATGTTACTTTACTATATATAATGTGTAATGTTAATAAAACGTTGACTATCCCTTCCCGAACCCCAGTGGTGACGGAACATGATCTCCAACCTCGAGGTTTTTCTAATAAACCCCGTAAAACTCAGATACCACGGACTCTGCCTCTCATTTATATGAGCTGTCTTGTAATAATAATTATACGGAAAAATAGATCAGGTAATTTTATTTACCACATAATTTGGCGCCCGAATAGGGACCCCTCCCCCACCCCACGCGCCGGCGATGCGTCGCAGGCCTTGTCCCCTGCCACAGCTGTGACGGACACCTATGCGCATCTGCAGGTTTTCCTGTATCTCCCTCAGGCCTACGGAGGTGACTGAGACTGCGGTCGACATCCAGACGAGGCGGTGAGGAGTGCGGAGGATCTCGACCAGAGCCTAGCCGAGAGCAGCAGTGTCCGAGGTATCCAGAGGCCCACCTGTTCCGATGTGACGAGGCGCATGCGTAGTAGCAGTACCAGAGTCCAGTCCAGTCCGAGGCCTTCAAGTTCAAGTTCAAGTATTGCTCCCGGTGAGTACCGTTGCTAGGGACGCATCTGGACGGGTGCATTAGTTTGTGTCCGGTCAAGACAGGTCTGGGTACACAGTCCTGGTCCGTACGTGTTCACTTAGGTGAGCGCGGTATGACGTGTCTCTTTATGGGACCGGTCTGTACTGTTTAGCAGTGCATCTAGTAATTCAGTAATTCAGTGATCCAAGATTCAAGCCTTCTAGCATTACTCTCACGTGATTCCAAGTATTGTGTTTTTATGTACTAGACAGTATCTATTCGAAATGTTTTAATGTGTTTCATGTCGTGGTATGAATGACTGTTTGCTTTTCATAACTGTGTTTATTGTATTCGAGTCAAAGTAAAGATGCCGTTATTCTCGAAATTGCTCCAGATAGGAACTAGGAAAGGGATACTCGAAGAAGCAGTGCCTGTCCCACCTAGGGACACCCCAGGATATTTTATGTACCACAAGCACGGCTTAGACGCTGTGTTGTATTTAGATTTGTGGGTAGACTACACCAAGCATTTAGAAGAGCAGTTTAGATGGCCTGTCTCAGGGACATGGGATGCCGAGTGCATCATGAGAGTAGAAGAAGCATTATGGAAAAAGAAAGCCAGACAGTCTCAGAAAGATGCCATAGAATTGTGGCGCAAAGAATCGCATAGAAGAACCGAAAAAGCACTCAGAAAAGCAGTTAAAGCAGAGAAGAGTCCGAAAAAGCCAAAGAAAAAGAGTTACTAGAAGAAGGAGAACAGGTCAGATCAGAACAGTTAGACCGTCAAAGAAATGCACTCATTACAGGCTTGTATCCAGTTGTTGCCGAGGGCCTGCCTAAGGCGACCCCGGAAGTATCCAGTAACCTGCCACCACCATTTATCCCGACTAAAGTACGTCACCATAAGACCGCAGCAGATATTTTCCTTTCTTCCTATTTAGATGAGGTAGCTCCCGCATATACCAACGTACCCGTACATCCTGCTAATAATAATCTGCCACAGCATATTCCTGCTGATCAAGCCCAAGCCACGACCCCTCGACGTCAGCATTTTCCCGCACCTGTTATCACTTCCCCTACTGTTCCCCCCCCTAATCCTTTTTCGACAGACGCAGCCCAAGGTGCAATCCCGCTACAGCCAGGTTATGCCCATGCTTCCGCCTCAGGAGGTGCCACGGGAGGCCCCTATCACACCCCGCCACAAATACAGCGACTGACAATGAGAGAATTAGCTACGCTGCGTACCCCGAAAGCGACCCCAGCCGAAAAGCTTAAAGAATATCTTACAGATTGTAGATATGATTCAGTACCTGGCAAGACAGGACCCATGATGTTAGCATCGTTACATTTAAGACGTGTTGCAGATTCTTTGGTTACACTACCAGGAATGCCCGAACAATTAGATAGGATATATCATTTTATTCAAACAGGAGAAGGCCCTGAATGTGTTCGTGAAGCCATGGCATATCAGAAAGTTGATACACAAGCTTTAATATTACGGTTCTTGATTAATTGTTTGATAAGAGAATGAGATCGACCAGGTTATGATCAAGAAAAGATGAATGTATTGACTGAATGGAGTCAGAATATTGCAGATTGTAAGCATGACAGAGAGAAATGTATAGAGGCCATGTCTAGAAAAATCCGTAAAGAAATAGTAGCCATACATACCCGACAAAATGCCGATAGGGCAGTAGAGTCAGACGATAAAGACTCCTCAGAGGAGGAAGAACCAGAGAATACTACAGTAACTCAAGATATGGTAGCATATGTAGGTAGAGCGAAACTCCCTAAACAGTACCCTTTAGGTAATCCTTTTGACAGACCCATTCATCCAGAAAGCAAGAAACGTTACCTTTCCCCGATACCAGAGCAATGTTCTCTTGAACATATTTTCCAAGTTACTGATAAAATCCTGAAAGAAAGAATAGGTTATCATGAACTCACTACTTTACGTGATCAGGAACTAGCCCGGTCAGCAGTCCAATGGGCCGAGGATGACAGTATATATAAAGATGAACTAGTAGTGCAAACGTTTTTAAGTCTTACTCCAGAAGAACAGCGATTAGCTGGTATATATATGACCCAACATCTCATTATCCAGTATGAAAACCATCAGTCTGAATCAGGTCCCCTGTATAATCTACTACAAGACTTACTCTTGAGAAGGTGGAGAGGCCTAGGTACCGATTTAATTGATATCATTTTAGAACAACGTCACAAATATAGTACGTTCCTGACACCACGACTTGTTTCAGTTCCACCCCCAGTCAGACAGCCATATCACCTAGACAGACAGAATCCTTTACGAGAAGTACATCCAATTCGGAAGCCAGATGATACGCTTGAACGTGTATTTGTATACACTCCTTTGACTAAAATGGAATTATTGGAAATGAAGAAAATAGTACCTTGTCACGATAAAGACCCTGCAGGGTTCCACCGTGAATTAAAAGACATGTTACTAATGGGCGATTACACATATTCACATATTCTTAAAATGTTAAAAGTATTGTTGCCAGCAGGGATTTACGAGAAACTGAAAGAGAAGGATTGGGAGGTGGGAGATAAAAAGATTAAGTGGACCGAATTAGAGGACGAAGACAAAGGACGTACCCCAGGTTTAGGTCTTGGGGATAAAACCAAAGCACTACCAGGATTGTTAGTACAGGTTTTGCCTAGATTATTGACAGTTAAAAAGGAAGATTGGGATGCGATTTCAGCCTGCAAACAGAAACCAGACGAAGACACTAGTGATTTGTATTCTAGATTCGAGAAATGTTTTATTTTTAATAGTGGCCTGAAAACAAGTAGCGAGTCATTTCCACATCTTTTCGTAACCAAATTAGTTGAGAATTCCTTACCCCAGGTTAAGAACAGAGTATTGAAAGTAGAAAGTACATGGCAAGCAAATACGCCTTCCCAAATGTTACAGATGTTACAGTATCACCAGAATAGAATCAGAGAGGAACACGATCATGAACAAAGACGCATGAAAGACACGAAAATGAAAGTATTAGTTGCCCAGTCTGTTCCAGCAGATGGTCAGAAGAGGGGTAACATGCAGAACACGCAGACTAGTCGTCCTACAGGTCCCGTTAAAGGAAATTGCAATTATTGCAAACAGCCAGGTTATTTTATTAGTGAATGTGCCGTTCTGAAACACAATATTGCTACAGGCAAAACGAAAGAAAGACCACGTCAGCCTAGGCCAGAATACGTTCAACAGAATATTCAACAGAATCCGCAACCTGCTCCACAACATGCACAGCAACAGACCGTAGCGGTACCACAGTCTCAGCCCATTGCCGCAACACAACACGTTACACAGCAGATGTACCAGTATGCACAGTCAGAGTATCCAGATTATCAACAGTATTCATGAAATAGCCTAGAGAGGGAAGTGGGTTTGCCTCTCATCGAGATTCCTGTAGATCAAGAGGGTCCTTATGTACATAGTCAGGTATTAGGAAAAGACAGAAAGTTTTTGATTGATACAGGGGCAAGCAGAACTACCATCAGTCATGACGAGGTTCCAGGGGCACCCCTCTCAGGCTCACAGAATGTTTCCCTTGGATTTTCAGGAAAGCCTATTGTTAATGAAGTATCGAAACCAGTTCCCCTTGCAGTTGGTCCATTGTCCCGTATTACAGATTTATTGCTTACGAAGTCATGTCCAGAGAACCTGTTAGGTATTAAAACGCTGAAGGCTCTAGGAGCTGTAATTTGTTGTTCTCCAGAAGGAGTGAGATTGTTTTTGCGTGACTTCAAGGGTCACTATGTGTTGAGAGATTTTGATCCCCGATTACAGAATGTACCACAGCATTTATGGGCACAAGGTCCGACTGATGTAGGTTGTATGCATATCACACCATATCGTGTCACACTCAAGCCAGGAGTTGTTCTGCCCAGAATTCGACAATACAAATTGCCACCTGAGGCTGTAGTAGCCTTATTGAAAATTATTGACGAGCTCATTGCTCACGGAGTAGTTGTAGAAACTGACTCCAATATCTGTAATTCTCCAATCATTCCGATTCTCAAACGTACTGATCCAAATGAACCTCCTGTATATCGTCTAGTGATTGACCTCAGAGAGCTTAATAAATGTATCATACCCCAGTTTCCAGTGGTCCCAGATATTTCATCCCTATTGACTGCTATTGATTCCAAAGCGGTGTTCTTTACTGTAATAGATCTTAAGAATGCCTTCTTTAGTGTTCCCATTGATCCGGAGAGCCAGTACCTTTTCGGATTCAGTTTAAATGGCCGAAGCTTTAAATTTGCACGTGCACCTCAAGGGTTCACGGAAAGTCCGAGTATCTATAGCCAAGCATTGAAAAGACAACTTGACAGTATCCACATGCCTGCTAACACTGCCCTACTTCAGTATGTCGATGATCTATTGATCACCACTCGAAGTGAACAAGAATGTGAACAAGCATCTCTGACAGTCCTATTTTTTCTGGCCAACAAGGGACACAAAGTGTCTCCTTCGAAGCTGCAATTCTGTGTTCAGCAAGTTGTGTACCTTGGTCACTTGCTGTCCAAGAGGGGGAGACAGCTTACACCTGACCGCATCCAGTTAATTGTACATATGCCACAACCCAAGACACAAAAAGAAGTACGGGCCTTTAAAGGCCTCACCTCTTATTGTAGACAATGGATCCCTCAGTACGCATATCTAGCCAAGCCCCTTATACAGTTGACAACCCAGGAGGCAGCGTCATCGACTGTCCTCCCTTGGACTCAGGAACATACACAAGCTTTTGATGACCTGAAGAAAGCCCTATGTCAAGCACCTGTTCTAGCGACACCTTGTTACAGCAAACCTTTTACACTTTTTGTCACAGAACGCGAAGGTACTGCATTGTCAGTACTCACCCAAGATCAAGCAGGTTCACACAAGCCATGTGCTTATTTTTCTAGTACATTAGACCCAGTAGCCCAGGCTCTGCCTGCATGCTTGAAATCAGTTGCAGCAACAGCTCTAGCAATCAGACAAAGTGATTCCATAGTATTAGGACACCAATTGACAGTACAGGTTCCACATTCCGTGGAAGTTCTTTTAAACCGTACACAGACTCAGCACTTGACTATAGCACGACTGACAGGGTATGAATTGACGTTATTCCAGCCACACATAGAAATCAGACGTTGCAACACACTGAATCCTGCTACATTTTTACCGTTAAGCACAATAGACCCTTTGGCACATGACTGTGTGGGAGTCATTAACACCATGACGAAACCCAGACAAGACTTGACAGATATCGCATTACCAGACCCAGACCTGACACTTTATGTGGATGGTTCATGTATGAGAACAAGTACAGGAGAGTTGGTGGCCGCATATGCAGTGACCACTGAAACTGAAGTCATCGAAACACATCGTATTGACACCCTGTCTGCCCAAGCAGCAGAGCTCATCGCTCTGACCCAAGCCTGTATTCGAGCCAAGAACAAGAAAGTTAACATATACACAGATTCCCGTTATGCATTCGGAGTTGTACACGACTTCGGAGTCCTCTGGCAAGAGAGAGGTTTCTTAACTTCACACGGTGCCAAGATACAGCACGGTCCTCTCATTCAAGCTCTGTTGGAAGCAATACATTTGCCTACAGCTATAGCCATCATGAAGTGTAAGGCACATACGAAAGTCACAGATACCATTTCCCAGGGTAACGACCTGGCAGATCGAACAGCCAAACATACAGCACAGACTCATACTCATACGATTGATATGACAAAGACAGTAGTTCCAACACATTGCATGACAGTTAGGGATCCCACACTCGATGTAATTGACATACAGACACATGCTACCTCAGACGAAATCAAGAAATGGACAGAACTAGGAGGGATCCACACAGAACAGGGATGGATGACGAAGGGAAAATCCACTTGGTTTCTCCCCGACTCTATGGTTCAAGTTATCATTAACACAGCACATAGTCCTGCACATTTAGGAGAAAAAGCTATGTTAGACAGTATTCAAAACCTTTGGTTCAATAAGCATTTACGAGCAGCAGCAAAACAGAAAGTGCGTACTTGCATGATCTGTTGTCAGTTCAACCCAGGCAAAGGCATTCCCGTAGAGCAAGGTGGATTTCATCCTCCTGATCACCCTTTTGAAGTCCTCCAGATGGATTATATCCAGAAGGACAGATGCCGAGGATTCAAATATGTCCTCGTAGTTGTATGTGCACTTTCCCGATGGACAGAAGCATATCCAGTCCCAGATTATACTGCCCCGACCACTGCTAAGCAATTGGTTCGTGAATTTTTCCCGAGGTTTGGTTTGCCTCGTGTCGTGTATTCAGATAACGGACAGCCATTCTCGTCCGAGCTCATGAAGCAAGTTTCCCTTTTGTTAGGTTATCAGTGGAAGTTCCACTGTGTTCGACATCCCGAAGCAGCTGGATTAGTCGAGAGACACAATCAGACTCTGAAAACACGTCTTGCCAAGGTCTGTGCAGAAAAAGGAGTAGACTGGATAGTAGCCCTTCCAGTTGCCCTCTTCTATATGCGAATGGTAGCCCATTCTAGAACAGGGCTATCCCCATATGAGGTGGTTTTTGGTCGGCCACCGAATATGTGGGGGACGCCTCTGCCTCATAAAATAACTGATGTTGACAGTAACATGCTGACAGATTACCTTGCTTCCTTGATGTCTGCACTACAATCATGTCGTTCACAGGTTGCGGCAGCCTTCCCAGACAACACCGAGGTGAAACCACATGAACTGGTTCCAGGAGATGTCGTCGTAGTCCGGAATTTCGATCGGTCAAGCCCTCTGGAGCCCCGTTGGAAGGAGCCGAAGATTGTTTTGTTAACAACCAGGACTGCAGTGAAACTAGAGGGGAGGAAAGGCTGGGTTCATTCCAGTCATGTTAAACGATTCCATGGACTTCCGCCAAAGACTGATTCCCAGGACTTTCACATTCCAGAGACTGATACTAAACTCCCCCTGGTAGAGAAAACTCGGTCCCAGGAGTACAAATCAAAATTGAGGTCTAGTAAGTCAGACAGTTTAATTGTTTAAGTCCCCCCTGGGTGAAGCGGTTAGACGGGTTCCTGACATGTACAAGCTAGACCCCCATAATGAGAGAGAGAGACAGGAGATCAAGAAACAGAAATATTGCAAGAATCTGCGAAGCGGATGTATCGTTACTTTAATTGTCATGTTTTCTCTGAGTCTTACGATTATATGCCTAAGCTATGTGTAGGCTGTGGGGTTTTAGGTTTAAACCTATAATAACTGATAAAACCCCACTGAAAGAAAAATAGCCCTCACCGGTCAAAACGTATAAACACTGAAAAAACACCTGGACAACCACAAACTAAATGCCATTCAAAGAAAGGAAAAATAGAGTGAAAGAGTCATTTTTTTCTTCCTGAAGGGGTAAATACAATGTAATTTTGTTATACAAGCTAGCAGTAAGAAAGACTGGCTAACATTATTCTGCTCTAGTTTTGTTCTTTAGGGATGCCACTAAAATATTGTTTCTTCTTCCTTTTACTTTTTTCAGTTTTGTGGCCTTTGGTCTAAAGATGCAGGGTTTAGTTTCATATTTTAGGTCTAGTTTAATTATTTTATACACTATAGAGAATCAGGAAATATCAAACTCATATTTGATATTTTGGCTGCATTTGATTCTTTCACTGATAGGTAAAATGGCTGGTTCCATAAAAATCTTTCCTAATATGTGTCATCACATTTACCCACAGAGAATGGGTAAATACCCTTAACATCATCATGCCATAGTTTCTAGTAGGTCAGTATTTATAGTAGGTGAATTTCCAACACCTCAGGCTTTAAAAATTCAATGCAAGGTATAGTGACAAGTACATATATCACCAAGCATCCGGGATAGTGGTGAAAGCATGACACCAGACATTTGGAAAACATGAAACGCAGTGTCACTTGTAATGCTCTGCAAAAAAAGGTTCTTCACAAGTTCAACAAAGATTGGAGTGATATTGTTTGTATTTGCAGTGATTCAGCTACGTATATAAAAAAAGTTGTGTGATGACCTGCCAAAATTGATACCTGAGCTTAAGTGAGTCCCTGTAGGAGATGCTTGCCACTTGTTAGATGGTATGCTGAACGCATCTTTACAATCTTCAGAGTTAATGAGGGATGCTATTGACTTTTTAGTCCAATCTGGTGCACTGTTTTCTTATGCACAGGAACTAAAACACAACTATTTATCATTTTGTGCCTTATGTGGCATCAAAGAAAGAGTCATCCCAACTGTGTCCCTTAACTGATGATTCTCAGCCCAAGGGGCTATGAATGCTGAGAGGGCCTTTTCACAGAAGTTTACATGGGAAGGAAAGAGCGAGCACACATGACCCAAAGACTCACTGAAAAAGTATTGTATGGTGTACTACAATAAGAATAATTTGCAAAAATCTATTTGGACCTCATATACACTATAAGTACACTGTCTAAATACCATGTTCTTTCAGTGCAAAAACCAAGCAATAATAAAAGCAAAACGTTCCATAAACACCGGAAAAACACTTTTTCTGTTGTATTTAGTGGCGCGAAAATGTGTAACCACTGATAACAACAGTTTTTTAAGATATTGAAAACACTGAAAAAACCCCACCAGAATTTACCAAAAATAGAAACTGAAAACAGGAAAGCCTAGCTATGTGTTACATGTATATCTTCCTATACAAGCACATTCTTTTTTCAATGACTCCGCAGATCACACCTTTAGTGATCTGCCTCCGCACGAGCTTTCTTACCGACTTGCACTGCGTAACAATTCTTTCATCCGTATGTTACATCATTCTCACCAGACCAGCAATGCTACTAATTGCTGGGTATGTGGCCGGCTCCCTCCCTACCAGAAATTGACGGGAGCTTTGCCTCTTTTTTCTTACCCGTTTACACATAATGGTTCATGTGGTGCATGGTTTACATTAATGTCCTCATTAGATAGTAAGTCCCAAGTTTCCCAAGGTAATTGGATATGGGGAGATCTGAACACAGTTATGAATAAGGCATGTTTCCCTGACAAGGAGGGTCTTCCCCAAATGACAGGTACCAATCTAGAGAACGACGTATATGGATTAGGCAATTTTACACTTAGCCTCATGATTTTGAATGTTCAATCAGAAACTAGTTCGAACTTACCCTCAATATCAGTTTTGCCAGTGAAAGGTGACCTATGCGTTAGAAAGAATGGTTCAGTACATTTGGGACATAGCGATTGTAATACAGTTATTGAATTCAGTGATAAAGGCAAGTCTTCATTCAAAGCTTCCCGACATTCCTATTTCATTTGTGGCCATACGGCTTACATACGTTTACCTCCAGACTGGGGTGGGACTTGTTATATTGCATTCCTATTGCCACCTATTTTTCTAGCCCCACCTGATTACCACAGAAATTCCCATCTCATTCATGTTAGACCCGAGAGAGATCTCCCAATTGTCGATTACACTGAAACAACATGGGAACAATACACAGATTTCAATAAAGGATTCTTCCTCTATTTAGGAACTGTCTCAAACAGTAAACTGATACGTAGATTAACCAGAACCCTTGAAGCCGTAGTGAATGAAACTACTTTTGCCCTAGGTAACTTAACAGAAGAGCAGTCTGCTATGAGACTTGTCGTTCTTCAAAATCGTCTCGTCCTTGACGTCATCCTGGCAGATAGGGGCGGGGCTTGTAGAGTCATCGGATCCAGTTGTTGTGTTTTCATTCCAAATAATGCACCTTCAGTATATAGAGCCATAACTCGGCTCCACAAGATTGCTAGTCAGATACACCAGAATCCAGGCACCTGGACTTGGTCCGGTTGGCTCTGGAGCGTGTTGTCAGCCTGGGGATGGAAAGTCCTATCCTTCCTTGGAATAGCCCTCCTCATAGTATTTAGTTGTTGCCTATGTCTTCAATGTGGGCCAGCGGTTTGCGGCTTGTGCGCCACATCATGTATTCCCCGTCCAAGTCCACGTTCTCGTGCTCGAATGAAAAAAGACGAGCAAATGATGTTATATGAACAGATAGATGGACTCATGAAAATAGATATATCATGAAGGGTCCGTAGGGGACAAGGAGGGAATGAGGTAATTGAAATTTTTATGGTCAAGTATGTCCCCTATCGTGTACCCCAACGGCTCCATGTACGTGCTTCAAGTACATGTAATTTCCCTCCATGACCGAATATGAAGACGCAAATACATTTGCGTCCAACGTTAACATGTCCTCTTTCAGATCCACCATGAATGGATCGATAATTCAGTTCCTAACCATACCATGCCAACGTCTTTACATGGTACACTTTTACATTTTTTTCTGGCTCTGCCGAGCTAGGCCCTGATTTCTGTCTCCGAGCCCTTTCTGCCTTCTGCCTCTGAAAGCTGCAGCATGGACACGTATCCCTGACCTCTGCCTTACTTCCTGCCAAGCGAAGCGGTGCCTGGCTCAACCTGGCCTGCCTGCCAAAACCGTATTTTGCCTTCAAGTTATCTGTTCAGCCTCCTCGAAAATACATTCCTGTCTAGTGATTTAGGTAAACATCTCCCCGGCTGCAGAGCAAAGAGCAAGCCTTCCTGCCTCCATGCAAGTAATTTACAGTTCCCGTTGCCATAGTAGACACGTAGACACGTAGACACATATGCACGCACTAGCATTCAGTATAGAATAGCCTCTGCCCGAGAGACCTTTTACTCCAGATAATACATCCTCCAAACATAAGATACCAGATGTGTTATAGGTCCAGGTCGTTCTGACATCCCAGACTTCTGTCTCCTCTACTAGTGTTAAAGTTCTCCCCAGGTACCACATCTATGTCACGTCATGCTAGCTGCGCGCGCATCCGCACTTTCTGCTGATTCTGCAACTTTCTCTATGCACCCACCCACATGTGACGATTCCTGTGACGTTCCTCTGACATGTACAGTGCACGCCTCCGTGTACGCCTATTACACGCCCTCTTTCACGCCTCCTGTTACGCACATGTGTTCTTATCTTCTCTTTTTCACCTGTTACACCTACTGTATTGGATTCAATTATGTTACTTTACTATATATAATGTGTAATGTTAATAAAACGTTGACTATCCCTTCCCGAACCCCAGTGGTGACGGAACATGATCTCCAACCTCGAAGTTTTTCTAATAAACCCCCTAAAACTCAGATACCACGGACTCTGCCTCTCATTTATATGAGCTGTCTTGTAATAATAATTATACGGAAAAATAGATCAGGTAATTTTATTTACCACAACCTAGTCCTTGGTCTGTTTAGTAAGACCTGGCCACCAATAGCACTACAAAAGTAATAAAACTGTAGCAGTAATCCCTGCATGTGCTGAACACAGACCCTAATGTGCAGGCAGTATCAGTCCCAATTTGAGATCAGTGTTAGGTATGATTCTTTCCCCCTCTCCTGGAATGTGAGCATATGGTATGTTCTTTGCATTTAATTTGTAGGAGTACTTGGGTGGAAAGTGTTTCGGCAGGATTATGTCATTGCACAAAGCATTGACAGCCATCATAAAGTCTTTGTCTATTCTCGTACTAGAACGATTAATAGCAGCAACAGCATCAGTACAATCTGAATTCCCTGCAACGTGAACGTCAACACATTGATGACTCAATGTGTGTATTACATTAGTCCGTGGCAAGCAGTCTCTCAGCTTTGCCACTTGTTCCCAAAGCATCTTGTGTTTGATTGTGCAACCCTTAGAGTCTTGAAATCCATTTTGGCCCCAGTAGTGAAGCTATTCATTGTACGACTGAACACAGTAATACAAATCACACACTATAAGTGTGGGGAATACATGATCCTTATTTTGCAGTGCCAGTATCAGTGCCTTGTGTTCTGCCAGCTGGGCAGTACAGTCCCCTACAGACTGTGTGTGTGTGTTTTCAGTTTGGATCTTGCCATCATGCATGCGCCCCTTTACGATTGCGCACACTGCGGAATATTGGTGCTTAGACCGTATGGCTAAAAAACACAGTTGATGGACAGAATGTAGAACAATGTCATACATTCACCCCAGTACAAGGATCTGGGCCTAAATCCATCGTTTGTTTTGCACTCCACACCACCCTGGGTTAGACACTGGCTATATGCAAATCAGCTCTGACCCTGTGCCTCATGGGAGCAGTCCAGTCCGAACTACCAAGCCATGTATTTCCCAGACCGGAATCAAGCATTCAAGGACCGGTATTCTGGCTATCAGCCTTCATCAGCCTGGATAGCTTGACGCCAGTGGTGTGGAGAGCCTGGGACTCACGTCTGAGTATACCCAGCACACTCGGGGTGAAAATTGCAAAAAACACAGTTGATGGACAGAATGTAGAACAATTTCATACAGGCTGCACAGACCTATCAATGTAGATAATGTAATCATATTGATCTAGAGCATCATTTCATTTGGCAAAGTATATTCTTGTTCATATTACAAACACACTTGTGTTTGTAATGCAGCATCAAATCTATAGTCAACATGTCTTGCAGTGAGAGATTTAGCCCATTGTATCCATCGTGGAAGTAAAGCTCTAAATTTTGGAACGGTAGCTTTGGTGATGGCCTCTAAGGTTGGTACTGAAGTTACAACAATTATACGTTTTCCCTGGGCTAATGTTCTCTCCCTCTTAACCCCTTCAGCGCTGATGACAAAGCCAGCTCGTCATGGGCATTACCTGCGCTGTGCTTATGACGAGCTGGCTTTGTCATGAACAATGGTCATCCAGGATATTCAGCACCCAGCGGGAAAACCCATAGCACCCAAGGTAGTAATACAGAAGTCTGTACCAATGTGAGATCTTCACAGTTGGTGCAAAACGCATTTCAGCGTTCGTGTACCAATGTAGTTTGTATGCAATAGGTAATGTATTACCCTTACTGAATGTGATATCAGTGTATCCAGTGACTATGTGGATCACATATTTGTGGTGATTACATGTGTGTGTTAATGTTTGGAAGCTAGAATATCAGCTGGTATGGAACGCAACATTTTTATATGTTCCTGTGTCCAATGTGTTATTGAAAAGTCTGGCCTAATCAAGTCATAGAATGTTTTTACCCATTCTGAGTAATCCAAAATGTATGTTCTGCCAGCAGTATGAATGCATTGCTATGCAAGTTTTTGCTGCCCGAGTGGCTTCCTCGACAACAACGCAGGACATCATGTCTCACGCCCCGTTGATGGCTTCATTGACCCCACCGCTGCGTGATGCATCTTTTACACAGGACCTCGCATCGCAAGCTCCTGTCGATGGCTTCATTGACTCTGCCACAGTGCGACAGATTTTGATGCCGGACCTTGCATCACAGTTCCTTGTCGATGACTCCTTGAAGCAGACCTGCGCCGCTTGATGCAAGGACTTCAAAGTCCAGGCAACAAGGTACGTTGCTAGCAGACTAAACTCAGTCCTGCATCGGATCCGCGCTCAATTGCGGTCGGCCTGAACTTGAGCTTGCATCCGGTCTACCACGACCAGATAATCGCAGTTTGCACTTTTTGCTTCTTAATGCTTGAGTTCTACAAAACCTTTAAAACTGCATCACTGTGTTCTACTAATTGGATTTTCATCTTTTTGGGGTCAAATAATTTATTACAATTTACTTTATTTTTATATATTGGTGTGAGATGTTTTTTTTTGTTTTTTTTTGGAAAACCTTTATTTATAGTAAAAAGTACACCGCTATTCAGCCATACATCCCGGAGGCCGAGCAGCATCGATGCAATCCTCAAAATCGTGCACAAAACCGTACACAGGACCAATCAGGTTTAATTTTCAAAAGAAGCTTGAAACAATAAATAAACCAAGTTCCAGAAAAGGTCAAGGAGAGAGAAAGAAGAAGAGAAAACGAAAGAAATGGAGAAAGAACCTAGGCTGAGGACAGGTAAAGTACCCTGGGCTGACATCACGGGGAGAGATCCGGGGTAGCACCCTGCATTACTAGCAATGCAATAAATAGCAGCGTTACAAATGGGGGGTTTGTAGTACAGGATAGGAAGCATGGAACTATGGGAAGGGGGGCACTATGGGGACAGACGTGCGTCCGGCGTCACTGCCTCGGGGGGTACACAGATATCACCTCGGTACGAATTCCACGCTCCCCACACAGACCTCCACATTTTAGGCTTGCCTCTAGCCATATACACAGTTTTTTCGCGGAGCATGCACCAGTCCATGTTAGTTTCCCACAAACCGATCGTGGGGGGCGCAGGCGCGCCCCACCTCTGTGCTATGTCCCTCTTAGCGATCATGTTGCCCAGAGTGACCCAGCGGGTCTGAGCGACGTTGTAATCATTCGGGCCCCAAATATTGAGAAGGCAGCGCCGGGCTTCCGCAGGCAAGGTAACCCCAGTCACATCTCTCATCACCTCATGCACCCGGTTCCAGAATCAAGCCACCTCAGGACATTCCCAAAGGATGTGCATGAAGGTAGCAAGCATTCCACACCCTCTCCGACACATACCATCCTGCGAAAACCCCATGTGTACAAGCCTGGAGCCCGTGACATAAACCCTGTGCTGAATCTTCAGCTGAACAAGACGAAGCCGTGCCGATATGGCCACCTCCCTGGGGGAGGAGACCGCTGACTGCCACTCCTCGTCATCCACCTCAATTCCATCATTCACCCAGAGTTCTCTCAGTTTCGCCAGCAAGTCAGACCTCACATTAACAAGCTTCTTATAAGTCAGGGAGATGGCACTATCTGGCATGTGACCGTCCAAAACTCTATCTTCCAGTGGGGATGATTCAGGCACTACCTCCCCCACCGGTAAACAGGACGAGAGAGCGTGACGAAGCTGCGCGTATCGGAAGTATTCCGTCGCACCCAGTTGAAACTCGCCTGTAATACATCAAAGGATTTGATCGCCCCACCAGCCATCACGTCTCCCACCTTGGATATCCCAATGACATCCCATCTGTCGAACCCTTTAGTATGCCACAATTTCCCCAACAAGTCGGAGTCATACAGTGGAGTGGCCATAGAGATCCTGCCCTGCCATCCCAAAGTCTTGGTAACCGCCCTCCACAGCCGTACCACCGTCTTAGTGGGACCCGTCAGCTTCCGATCCAGAGACCTCGAATACAGCGCCCTGTAGTAGTTTCCATCATTCATAAGCCATCGATCCATTGCATAGCCGGGGCTAACTGCTGGGCCGTAGAGGCCATGGTTAACGGCAGCCAGTTGGGACGCCCAGTAATATCGACGCACATCCGGTAGGGCAATGCCGCCATCATAGCAGGGGATAGTCAATTTCACCAAGGATATCCTTGGCCTACCGTCCCACAGCAAGGTGCGCTGCAAATTCTCAATCTCCCCAAAATACTTGGCGGGCACCGGATCCTGAGTGTTCTGCAACACATAAAGGAACCGCGGCAAGGACATCATTTTAAACAATGCCGCCCTGCCCAGTAAGGAAATCGGCAACTTTTTCCAACCCTCCACATCTCGACGCAGCCTCGCCAAAGGAGGAAGCAAGTTGTGTGTGTATCGTGCCCGGGGATCCTTTGATACATAGATGCCCAGATATTTAAAGCCCTGTTGGGCAATCTGTATTGCACAGCCGCGGGGAAGGCGCGGAGTGTCACCACACAACGTGTAGAGAGAGGACTTGGACCAGTTAATGACCAGGCCAGAGTAGCTACCGAAGGTGCCAAGCAATCCAAACACTACTATAAGGGAGTGGCAAGGGGAGGTGAGGTACAAGAGGATGTCGTCAGCGTAGAGCGATACCCGGTCCTCAAAGCCCGGAGACCACGTTATCCCCGCGACATCGGGATGAACCCGGATCCACGCCGCCAATGGTTCAAGTGCCAATGCGAACAGGAGAGGCGATAACGGGCATCCCTGTCTGGTGCCCCTGCGTAACGCAAAGGAGGCAGACACTTGGCCGTTAACAGTAACATTAGCCAATGGGGCAGAGTACAGGAGCCGGACCCAGCCAATGTAAGCGGGTCCAAACCCCAGTTTGGCAAGCACGGCCCACAAATAGTTCCACTCCAGCGAATCAAATGCCATAGTGGCGTCGAGCGAAGCGAGAACCGTGGGTTCAGTAAGCAGGTGAGCCCGCGCCATGACCGCGTGGAGTCTGCGAAGGTTGAGGGCCGTGTTGCGATGCGGTATAAATCCAGATTGATCTGGATGAACCAGGTCCGAAATCACCCCAACCAAGCGGTTAGCCAGCAGCTTGGCCAGGATCTTAGGCTCGGCATTTAACAAGGAGATGGGCCTATAAGAGCGGCACTGGTCACGCGGCTTCCCCTCCTTGTGTATCACCACTATGGTAGCAAGTCTTTGGTCACGCGGGAGCTCACCAGCCTTGCGGGCCTCAAGGAACATATCCAGTAGAGGCGCAGCCACAGTATCGGCCTTGAGCTTGTACAGTTCAACGGGAATGCCATTAGGCCCCGGCGCTTTGCCGGATCGCAGCGACCGGATCGCCAACGCCACCTCGTCGATCGCTAAGTCACGGTCCATGTCCTCCCGCTCAACGTCCGAGAGGCAAGGGAGCTCGATGTCCTCCAGAAAGGAGGCCGAGGCCGATTCCGGTAGGGAAGTCGCGGAGGTATAGACCGCCTCAAAATATTCCGCGAACGACCCGACAATGGCGGCCGGGTCCGTCAAGACCAAACCATCCTCGCCCAGTAATTCCGGGACAACACGAGATGCAAGCTCCCTCCTATCCAGCCACGCCAAAAGCTTGCCGGCCTTGTCCCCTGACTCATAAATCCTGCCCTGCTGTTCCCTGCTCAGCGCCTTCGCAGCGTCAGTGGCAGTGTTCCTAAGTTCCGTTTGCTTCAGGGATAGGGCATGGAGCAGGTCCGGAGTCGGCCCCAAGGCCAGCTGGGAATTCAATTCAGAGATCTCAGACTCCAGCCGTGCCATGTCCTCGTCCCGCCGCCTACTCACCTCCGCAATCAAGGAGTATGCCTCACCGCGGAGCACAGTTTTAAAGGCCTCCCATAGGGAGATAGCCGAGTCAACCGAACCGGAGTTTTCGGAAAAGTACCTCACTATGGATTTAGCCAGGAGGTCACGAGTCTTTGGATTTCGAAAATACCAAGGATTAATGGGGGCCACCCTCGACGTCGCGATAACTTGGAAGTCAAAGGACACCCAAACCGGGGAATGATCCGAGATGCCCCTGGCCATCAGGCGGGCGGTGGACACCGACTGCGCCTGGGCCGCAGGAGTGAGAACATAATCAATACGAGACAAACTTCCATGGGCACCCGACAGGAACGTATACTGTCGCAAGGCGGGATGCAGTAGGCGCCAGCAGTCCACCAACCCCATGGATCCTAGGAAGTCCGGAAGCCAGGACTGTGATGCGCGTAGGTCTCTGGATGGGAAGCGATCCAAGTCTCCCGATACCACCGAATTAAAGTCCCCCCCCAGAATCAACAGGCCCTCAGGAAGATTCAAAATGGCGCTACCCAGATCTTGAAAGGTGGTCGCTTGCAGCCCCGGGGGTACGTAAACCGAAACCAAAACCAGGGTACGTCCCTCCCATTTACCCACCACGGCCACATATCGGCCCCTCTCGTCAACAAGTGTGGACTCCACCTCCAGTGGAAGAGACATGCGCACCATGATGCCCACGCCCCTGGAGCCCGTAGAGAACCCCGAGTGGGCCACCATCTTGAAACCCCTCCTGTTCAAAGCCCTACACGTATTTCCCACAAGATGGGTTTCTTGTAGGAGAACAACATCTGGCGAGCAGCGTTTAAGCAGCTGCAGTACAACACTTCGTTTTATCCGATCCCCCAACCCATTCAAGTTCCAACTCAACAAATTCAGAGATTTACCCCCCATCGTCTAGGACGCTGCATCCCATCAACCCCACCCGCAATAGTGCCCGCAGAACAAATAGAACAGACCAATGAGACCCCAGCCTAAACAAAGAAAGGAACAAAAAGGAATACAGAAAGATCACACCCCAACAACCCCCCACCCTCCACCCCTGCATTTGACTAATAGCCACCCCAACTAGCAGTGTGCCTGTCGCCCCTTAACTAAGCTACAAAAAGCCCCTTCAGAGGAGAAAGGAGGCATCCTATCCACCCCCCGTCACCCTCCATATGAATATCAGAAGCAGTCAAAACTGAAGCAACAATGTCTGCAGTCGATGTCACTCGCAGCTGCCCTCCCCAGAAAGTCAGAAATCTGGTCGTTCATTCCTGGGAACCTGCTCCTCCGGTGGCCTGCTCCGCCTGGTCCTCCGGGTCAGTCCGCTGTTGGGATAAAGTGTCCAGACAGTCCCCTGCCGCATCCGGGAAGTCGAAAAACAAAGTTCGATGGTTGTGTTCAATGCGAAGCTTGGCAGGATAGAGCATGGAGTAGCGCAGCCCTAATTCCCTACGTCTCCTCTTCACCCCAGCAAAGCTCCTGCGGCGCTTCTGTACTGCTTGGGTGAAGTCGGGGAAGAAGTTAACATCTGAGTTCTGGAAACGCAACGGGCCGGCAGTCCTCGATGCCTGTAGAATGGCGTCCCGGTCCCTGTAGTTGAACAGCCTCGCAATGATGGGGCGAGGGGAAGCGCCCGACTTCGGTGGGCCTCCCGGTATCCTGTGCGCCCTCTCCACCGAGAAAAACTTGCTCAGACCCCCGGGGGCCAGATTCTTGACCACAAGGTCCTCAACGAAAAGTTCAGCTGAGTCCTCCACGGCTTTCTCCGGTACTCCAGTGATGCGAACGTTCTGGCGTCGCGCCCGGCCTTCGAACTCATCCAGCCGGCGAGCCAGCAGTCCGTTAGCCATCTTCAAGTCGCGGACCTCGGTCTGCATATCAGACATGTCGTTGACTAGGCTTGATGTTTTAAGGTCCAGCGATTTCACCCGATCATTAGTTTTCCCAAGATCGGTCCTGATGAGATTGAGGTCGATCTTGAGGGTGTCCACCTTGCCAGACAGCGCCTCATGAAGGGTGTGCATCTCCGTCTTCACCCCAGCAATCGCTCCCATCACGTCCCTGAGTGTGATTTCAGAGTCATCCGGGGACTCGTCCCGTATAGGATCTTTAGTACGACCCGCCAGTCCCGGCGACCCTTTAGATTGCGAGAACCGCTCCGGAATGGTAGATTGGGACTGGTTTGGTTTTCTACTGACTCTCGGAGGCTTGCCTCTGTCCGGGTCCCCTTTACCCGCCATGTTGGCACACCAGGGTAGGATAGTCCCAGGGGGCGAAGAAGGCGTGAAGCTCACCCACAGTCGGCCCGACAGGGTCTCGATGTCCACAAAAGGGAGTACTCAGCGCAGGGCTTAGAATCCTGGCACCCCAGCCGGGTCAAGGAGGCTGAAACGAAGAGTTCCGTGAAGAGGCGCCGCTCGTACCCCTCGACGTCCGCCAGTGACGCAGGCGGGGCCACCAAAGTATCGTCGAGCCAGCTAAGTCCAGGAAAGTCGGATTTTCATTCTGAAAACGGGCGCCGCTTCAGCACCGACTCAGCAATAGTTTCCCACTATCGTGGGACAGGATAGGTGGCAGGATATTTGCGGAGGATCGAGAGGTCTTCGGAGCTCCGAGCTCACGCGGCCATCTTGGTTGCCCGCGAAGCTCCTCCTCCTGTGAGATTTTTCTTGTGTGTTTTTCACTTTATACTGTTTGAATGCGCAATTAGTACTTTACACATTGCCTCTAAGTTAAGTCTGACTGCTTTTGTGCCAAGCTGCCAGAGAGTTAAGCACAGTTTAATTTAGTGACTTTTTATGGTTCTTCCTGACAATGGTTGTGGCTGGTGCTTGAGCAGGGTTAACACCACCCTCAACCAACCACCCAATTTCTCACAGATGGTCAGGTTGACGCTCCGAATTCTGTTCCTAGTTCTCCACCCTGTGGGATTTCTCCAAGTGGGGGCCTTGACCCCGGGCAGTCAGAGCGAGTACATACACCTGCGATTAACCCTGTTACTCAGGTCATGTGACTGAAGTAATAAAGTTAAGGATGGGGCCTTGGTCAACACTGTTGGGTGGTGTATCCAATTATTATGTGCAGCCAAGTCACAACCCAACGAATTCCACATGTGCCAATTGGCTGTATTTATTTCAAACACAACCTGCAAAATAGAAGGGCTCCTGCACCACCCAGAAGGTACAGGGTTGATTATTCAAATCAAATGGAATCCACCAATAGACCATTCCAAACGAGACTTAAAATAGCCCAAGGCCATAGGCAATAAGACAAAGCAGGTAATTGGTAGAGTGGGCGTATTCTTTATAGTTTACGGAGACTTCCTCTCTGGCGAAAGTAGACAAAGAAAGAGGCTTGGAAAAGGAGTGTCAGGAGCTAAATAGGCACCCTTTGTTCACTGTAGTAAGGAATGGGGTGAGGAAAGAGACAATGAGAGGTTACGTGGTGTTACAACATTGAGCTGTTCTAATTGCAGGATGTCTTTATTAGCGTAAGAGGACACACCACCAACGATGCTGCCAGCCCCTCAGCATCCAGTCTACAACTCACAAGCATGGAGCCCTCTGACACGGAGACCGCAATGTTCCTGTCACGAGCTGCCCTTGCATGCACCTAAAGGGTCAAGTTAATACACCACAACACATTCCCCTTACATAAAAATGCAAAAACCATAAAGTGCACAATGAAATGACATCTGTAATATAAACCATTAAAAACGGTACATAGTAAATGCTGAAATATAGGAGGGGAAAGGGTTGAGGAAAGAAATAATAAGAAAAAACCTTAAACATGGAACAGTTATGCATTACAAAAATAACTACAGTCAATTAATAACAAAATCTCCAAACCGAATAGGAATTCTCTTATGTCTATCCCATGGTACTTTTACCCACTGAGTTGTCAACCAGACCACGTCGAGGTGGTTCACTGCTTGGGTACCTTGCAAGCCTGGACATGCTCCTCTTGCTTCCTGTGTGAACTGTTACAACATTTTTCTTGACTGCCACAATGGTGAAAGGGCCCATATACTCCTCCACCCCCTTCCTATCCACTCCTGATTTCTGTACCAAGGCCTGATCCCCCAACATTCCACTTCTTGCTCTTCACCGAATTTTTCTCATCAAACCTTTGCTTGTACTTTTGCTGATAGGACTTGACCCTTGCACCCACCTCCATCACGTCCAACCTGGCAGAACTCTTCTTGGGTAACCACTTGGGACTGAGCTTGGAAGTGGCCCATCTGCCCCTCAGGGACTCAAACCTCTATTTTATACATTTGGGAGTAGTTCAATGTGCCCACCACATGTTCCTAAGCACCTCTTTGAGTGGTACTCTGGTCTCTATAGCACCTCTGCATGCATTCCTTTACCTTTCTGTTCATCTGCTCAGGCACACCATGGGCCTGTGGTGCATTGGGAGCCATGTTCTGGTGTATTACCCCAAACTGGCTCAAACATTCCTGCATTTCTCATGAGGTAAACTGCACCTCATTGTCCATCACCAGATACTTGGGCAAACCTTCATTCATTCATTCATTCATTGGGATATTTGTAGAGCGCAGCGATTACGCACACCGGCGTGTCCACGCGCTAACAGTGGGAGCGGCAAAAAGCAGGGGCACAAAAACTGCGCGGGCCGTTAACTAGTGTAGAGAAATGTTTTTAATTTCGCTCGGAATTTCGCTCGGAAGCTGACCTCCTCTGGTTCCAGGCGCAGGTCCGCTGGCAGTTTATTCCAGTTAGTAGCCGCTAGGCATCTGAAAGACCTGCCTCCCATGCGGGCCTTCTTAATTCTTGGAATCTTCAGTAGGCCGCCCCCTGTGGATCTAAGCGTACGTGTTGGTTTGTACACTTCGATCAATTTTGTCAGAGGGTCGGGTGCCCTGCCATTCAGGATACGGTGACATGTGCAGAGGGCTTTGTACTCCACTCTTCTCCTCACAGGAAGCCAGTGTAGCTGCTGAAGGGCCGCCTTAGAATGCGCCCTTTTAGGCAGTCTGAGAATCAGACGCGCTGCCGCATTCTGCAGCACTTGCAGACGAGCCATGCTTTTTTCTGGAGCGCCCAGGTACAGCAGGTTCCCGTAATCCGACCTAGCTGTCACCAGGGCATGGACCAGGGTTTGACGGGCTTCAATCGGGAGTAAGTCCAAGACTTTTTTCAGCTTCTTCAGAATCCCGAAGCAGACTCCCACCACCCGATTAATCTGGGGGCCAAAAGTGAGACCCGTGTCAAACCACACCCCCAGATTGCGTGCCTCTTGGCAGGGGGTTGGGGTAGGTCCAAGGCAGGAAGGCCACCACGCCGACGACCAGGCAGACTGGGCTCTCCCCATCACCAGCACCTCTGTCTTGCTGCCATTCAGCTTCAAACAATTGATGGCCATCCATTCGGCTAGATCTTTCATGCACGAACGGAAGCCATCGGCAGCAAGACAGGGCGCATGCGATAGGGAGATCACCAGCTGTGTGTCGTCGGCGTACGAGACCAGTTGGAGGCCATGGCTCTCCACAATCGAGGCAACAGGCGCGACATACATATTAAAGAGGGTTGGGCTCAGAGACGAGCCCTGCGGCACGCCTTGGCCCAGAGGCACCCCCTTTGAATAGCAGTCTCCCTGCCTGACTCGGAAACTTCTCCCATGGAGAAAGTCTTGGATCCATCTCAGCGCGGTGCCAGAGATGCCACCTCTGGTCAGACACTGTAGCAAGATGTTATGTGCTACAGTGTCGAACGCCGCGCTGAGGTCGCGCTGAGGTCCAGCCATAGTTTGGCCTGCATCCACGCCCTCTCTCAGATGTTCCGTAGCCATGAGAAGGGCGGACTCGGTTGAATGTCGTGGCCTAAAGCCAAACTGCGTCGCATGGAGCAGTCCCCTTTCTTCCACGTGCTTCATAATTTGGGTATTGACCACCTTTTCCGTCACTTTTGACAGAAAAGGCAGGAGGGAGATGGGCCTCAGATTTTCTAATACCTCGAAGCCTAAGTGGGGTTTCTTCCGGAGCGGGAGCACCACCGCCTGTTTCCACCCCTCCGGCAGCTTTCCCGATCTGAAAGAAACGTCGAGGATGTGCCTTATATAAGGTTCCAAGACTTCCAGGCTGTCTGCCAAGCGTTTTGGCGACACCGGATCCCACGGGGACCCTGATGTAACAGAGCGGCACACCGCTATTAATTCCTCAAGAGGAGGGGAGCAGAAGTGTGTAATATGCCCTGCCGTCTCTGTATCCCCCATTGCAACCTCCAGGTCAGACCCTGTCGACCGGATAGGGAAGGTTGAGTAGATCTTCTCTACTTTAGCGGAAAAATATTCGGCAATCCGATCACATGACTCCGTAGAGCAGCTCTCCGGCTCTATAGGTGCATTTACCGAAGTCAAGGATTTATAGATGCCGAAGAGTTCCTTAGCGGAGTTTTTCACCCCCTGAATTTGCCCAGCATAATAGGCTGCCTTAGACTTTTTTATCAGCCTATGGTGAAGGCGCCTTTTTTCCAAAAACAAATCCCTGGCCTTGTAGTCATAGGACCCTCTCCAAACTTTTTCTGCCCGCCTACAATCCGCCTTTGTTGATCTCAGCTCAACACTGAACCATGGAGCTGAGCGATCTTTCCGCGCACATGTGGTTGTACGGCAAAGTGGGGCTATCTGATCAAGCGCTTCCGTGATGCGCTGATTCATGTTGGAGACCGCTGTTTCTATGTCCTCGCCTCCAGGCTGACCATCCCTGAAAACTCATTTTTCAGGAACACCAAGACTTTGCTGGTACCCACATTGCTCACACACCTGGCAGAGACCCATTTGGATGTGTAGTTCACTAAGAGTAACACAAATCTTTCAGTGGGCTGCAGCAACTCAAAAGGCCCCATGATGTCTAGACACAATTTTGTCCATGGCTCATCCAGCACCACAACTGGTGACAAAAGAGTAGTGTTGACCACATGGGTCTTGTCGTTGGATGCACATAGATAACACTTCTTCACCACCCTCTCTACGTGGTGATCCATGACCGGCAACCAATACCTCTCACAAACTCTGGCCTTCGTTAGACTTCTACCAAGGTTTCCTTCGTGGCTTAGATCGACCACCTTGGACCCCATCCCCTCCGGCAGAACAACTCTCTCGCCCCTCATAAGATCGTTCTGGCAGAACGCGAGGTCAACCCTCACCATCCAGAAGGGCTTTAAGTCTGTACTAAGTGCCTTGTACTCAGGCCAGCCTTTTACTACAAGTGTCTTGATCATGGTGAGCTTGTGTCCACCTCCACACACTTTGACCACTCATCCTTCGTAATGGGGATACTCTAACCCAACTCACACATTCCACTTCTTCCACCACCCCGTTTCTTTACTACACACAGGTAGGCGCGACAAACAGTCACCCGATTTATAGGTTGACCCAGGGAGATACTGAGATGAGTTCCTGGCATTAGCTGCCCTTGCATGCACTTAAAGGCCCTACTTAATAAACCACAATACATGGCAACTCACATGGTTTGTTTGTACTGTTTCAGATACACTTTTTTTCCCTGCACACAGGCCCATCGTTATCTGCTCCAACTGCTGGACCTCATCTGGAGAGGTAACTGCAGAAAATAGGACAAGACACATGTGAGTTTAGCATCCTATGAATTTGCCCCACAAAATGCCCTGCATGACCACATCATGTGAACTGGAATGTAGGTTTCTTTTTCATAGCGCTTCTTGCAACTTTTTTGTTTTGTTTAATGAAGACAGTGGCTTATTTAGTAACCTCTTCTATCAGTAGCGAGAAAGCTTCTGGGGCCCACAATATGAGGGCAGGGACTGAAGATCACGGTTCCAACCCTGCTGAAACCTACTTAGCCTCTCATCATTCTAAGGTCGCTGAAATGAGTACTATTCTTTCAAACCATCGCAATGTCTGTTATCATAAGGATTAATTGATACTGAAAAAACACAGATGCTACTATTGGCATCCAGATAGAGATGCGGACCATTTTGTGTGATCCTCTGCATTTCAGGTTATTTCTGTCTGAAAATTTCCCTTCTCAGCCAATATGGTAAGCATTAAAACAGGACAATTCAAGCCTTAAGCACTATTGTAAACAGGGGGCCTATTTACAAGTCCCTTTGCTCCACCTGTACGGCACTTTTTCCCATATTAAAAGTGACGCGCCAACGGAGCAAGGGGCTTGTACATAAGCCCTTCTAGAGTATTTACAGGTGGCCTCCCTGCCTGGACCCTCCATTTACCTGTGGGGGGAGGGGCACATTTTCACGTACTCTACAGCACATGACTGACAGCACACCCGAGGCTTGCATTTGATATTATTTTTATATTCAAATGATTGTGTTGCCTTAGCAATGATATAACTCTTTATAGGGAACTGTGAAGATAAAAAGAAAATATAATTATTATAAAGTACCTTTCAACATCCACGATGAATGATAATGGTTGGCATTTGTAAAGCAGCAGACCTTGGAAGAGGCTCGGTTAAAAGGGGCCAACACAATGTGATTTTACCCACAAAGAACCATTCTTCGTTTCTTATTACTCAATTACTGCTGTTTCCTGTTAGTTTACATTTTTAATACAACTATAATGCGATGGACTTTAGAAAGCATGGCTCTAAGACACCCCAGTTTAAAGAAGTGTAACAAAGACATAAAGGGGCTGATTAGCCCAAGATCACAGGTAATTCCAGAGATAACTGTGACTTGAAGCAATAGCAAGTATTTGTCGTAAGCACACATTACTCTCCCTGGAGTGTGAACCTTCCTCCTGGGAGAATGCTGCTTTTGAGTGACAATAAGCAAAACTGTAGCATGAGACCAGGTCTCACCAATATATTGTCACTTCGGGTTTTGAGTGGGCATATTTGCAACTACAAAAAGAAAGCATTCTGCTGTACATTTGCTTTCGCCGAGCAGTTCCATGAAAACAATTGTTAAATGTAGACATGACAAAATTGAATCAGTTTGTGTCAGAAACAAATTATTTTGTGACCAGAAAATAAATAAACATTTCCACTACAATTTGAGATTAAAATCCAAGGAAAGGAAACTTACAAATTCACAATTGGCAAGTCAGCAGAATGTGTGCCCAACACATAAATTATTAGTCCAAATTATAAAAACACTCGCCTAATCGCCATTTATGGACATTTATTGGTTAAAGACTGTAGGCAGACATATATTTTCCTCTACACCACAAATGTACTTCACTCTTTAGATATCTGGAACAATTTTCCTATCTAAGATGGCAGAATATTTCTCTCTGGCCTTTGGGGCTCACTGGCAACTGTGCAATCCTTGTGACTGTGCCCTAGATCTTCTAAGGCCTGCTATTGTCCTTGCATCAATGAAGACCTTAAGCAAGATTTACTATGCCATGCAGAGCCACCTTTCGTGGCATACTAATTCTGGAGTAAATTAAGGAGCGCAAGTTATTGCTTTACTCTTCCCTGCGAAGGTGTTTCATGGGGAGAGCATGGGTGCCCCACGCATCCACCACTGGTTTTGGTGCATTCCCGGATTCACAAACAATAGTAAAACTGTAAATGTGTCAAAATGCTATGCCTTCCCAGGAAGGGCATAACAAGGAGAGATAGCTTCTTATCTTTTCCTTTTTCTACATGTGGTGCATCTTGCAGGACATGTAGAAAGAGGATTGTATTTGTGCAGGAAGGTGCAAGGGTGCCTGCTTTGGCACTTGGCAGCCACTATTTCGCCAGCTCAGAGAGAAAGCAGAAATGCACCATATCTTCTTATATATGGTGTATTTCCACCCTTTCCATTTGACTTAGCTCAGTGTAGCAAGTTGTCTTGCTGAATTGCACTCTGTCAAATGGTAGTAAATCTGCCCCTTTGGTAGGACCGGAAACCAGAAGCAGTCTTCACAAAGATGTTCATGCAAGTCCCCACTACCTTCCTGTTTCTTTCCTTCTTATTTCTTCCTTTCCAGTTGCACTGTTTTTTGGCTATGTGCAGGGGATGTTGGCCGCAGAGTCAGACTACGGGGCATATTTACTGGAGAATGATACAGCGCAGTGCAGTGCTGCAAGCCATCTTGCTGTGCTGAGGTGTGCCAGTAGGAAAGTGTAGGGCTGCATTGTATTTACAGCAATATGATGCATCTGTGTGCTTCCCTCTGCGCTGGTGCATAATTGACTGCCTAGTACAAATGCAGGCACCCTTACAACATGGTGCAAGGCTGTTTGCGTTGCAGAGTTGATTGTTTTTGTGCAGTATGGGGCACCTTCCTGCACAAAACAATCATTGATAGCGTTTTCCTCCTTCTTAGAAAGAGCAAAAAACAAGGAGAAACAAAGGCATTTCTCTTTGTTGCCCACTTTAATGCCCCCCCCCCCCCGGGGAGGTGTTAGAATCTGATGCATTCCCATGTTCACCCACACAGCAATACCCACATAAAGCCCCTTTCACACAGAGCAATACGTGAAAGGGGTACATATTTTGAAGGCCATGAAAAGCCAAGCAGGGTGGCTGTACGTGGCCTTATAAATATGGCCCGGCACACCGCGCCTCCAGGGCATCACAAAAGTGACGCTCTGGTGGCGTAAAAGTGCAACAGGGGCATTGTAAATATACCTCTATGTTTTGCCACGGTGCCTGGGCCAGACAACCAACCCTTTTCCGCCCTGGAGGCATTTGATGCAGGCCAGCCCCTGCACAGCACCTACCTTGGGTTTTGCTCCTTTACTCTAATGTTTTAATAAATAGATTTATATTTTCTGCTATTATTATTTCTTTGTTTTAGTACTTTTACATTTTTTTGAGGGGTTTCCAAAACACTAAACTGGGTTCACCTACCGTTAAGGACCTGTGGTTGTAGTTGAGCCTCCTGCATCTTTGACCCAGGTCTGTGAATCCAAGAGGGGGATCAATAAGTGTCCAACTACTTTTGCTTGGGGTCTGCTGTCCCCTGAGAAGGCATTTGCAAACCTCGGGGTCTTGTTTCGAAGTTCCTGAACCCTGGCCCAGAGTTCGCAAACCCTGCTGCAAAATGTTCTTTTTTTATGTTTATTCTTAAACAAACGAGGGTATCAATTCAATTCAATTCAATTCAATTCAATTCAATATAACTTTATTTGGTTGCAGAACTTCCATAAAAGTATCCATAAAATGAATGCAATACAAGATTTCCAAAAGCTCATTTACCATGTTGAAATTCAGGACATTGCAAGGTACATGTAATATTTAAAAGCAGAAAGCGAGTTAAAATACAAAATCAGATATCCAGCCAATTACAACAACTAAAACACTGATAGGGCATGCAACACATATAAAATAATAATAATAAAATCAGTATGTTAAAAAGGCATTGTTCTCAGGGAGCAAATAGCTGCATAGAGAAATAAAAGTGCACAGGTATGCGTCTCTTCATCCGGCAGCTGTCGAAGAAAGTGATAGGCTGGGGTACATTGCCTGAAGTTTCTTGATTTCATGAAATGGACTAAAAAAACGTTAACATACAATTTATTAAAATACAAATAAAAAGAAAGTGCAGCATAGATTGATTGGAGGTCCCATTACAAGGGCTCACTCTCTCTTCAAGACGATGTTGAGACCCAAGGGGAAAACACAGTAAAAATGTGTGTTTGTTCTAAAACGACATAACAGAAAACGTTCCCAGTTCCGTCTGCACTGCCACAAATAACTAGTGGAGGTGGACACAGTGCTGAGACTCAAATAGGTTACTACTGTGTGCTTCAAGGATTCACCTTTAACCTGGCTTCTTGTGACTGGGCTCATAATAGTGCTAGCACATGCTTTTTACCTAGAACAGCACATGAGGTATCAGAAAAGGCTTGGCCAATACTGATCCCTTCCAATGCTTTTTTGCCATGTGCTAGCCACGGAACTGATACACCCTTATCGCAGGCTAAGCAGTCATTATTAATGTCTCTTGTTAATGATGTTTCCTCTGCCCGCCAAATAGATAGCCACAACAGGGGTGGTCTAGTAAGAATGTAGTTCCTTAGATAAGTGAGACCCAACTCTTTATGGCTAAGATAGGGTGAAGTCTATACAGGTGCAGCCCGGAGTATCCGGCAGAATCGATTCTCTTTCTTGTGCAAAACCAGACAATGCGATATGCCCCAGATACCAGCCCCAGAAGAAGCTATCTGGACACATTGTGCAGTATATATCTGTAGCATGGGAGCCAGTCCCTTGCGTCCGAGTGGCATGGAAGACTTAACAAGGAACCAGTTGGTCTATCTAGTTTTACCCTACTTTGGCAAATACGGGGAGCCCAAGAGCCTGCTGAGTTAAAGGTAACCCCCAGGTAGGGAAAGGTATTTGTACTTAATATGAAGTTGAAGTGACTGTAATGCTGGAATTGTGAGAGCGCTTGAGGCGACAGGTCATAATAAAAGATTTGGAAAAATTGGCCTGCAAATCTAAGTTGGCCATTAAGTGCACTAAAAAGTGAACTAACTTGCAAAGAGATTTGGCGTGCAGGCCATCATCATGGCTCCATCAGCATAAAGTAATTTGGCAAGGGGGACACCCTTGATCTTGGGGGTGTCGGGCAAGCTCGTATTAAGGTGTGAGGTAAGGTTGTTAATACATAGAATAAAAAGCAAGTGTTAGAAATCGGATTCTCCAGTTGACAAGTGTTTGCACCCTTGTCCTTGTAGGGACCCTTCTTTCAAGTCAGGATAAGGGAGTTATACTCCTAAAATAACCCCTGCTCGCCCCCTTGGTAGCTTGGCATAAGAAGGCAGGCTTATCTTAGAGGCAGTGTGTAAAGCATTTGCACACAACCAACAGTAACACAGTGAAAGCACTACAAACGGGCACCACACCAGTTTTAGAAAAATATCCAATATTTTATATACTTAAAACAAGCCCAAAACGATAAAAATCCACAATACAGCACTTAGAAATCTTCAGTAATCAAAATAGACTTGAAATGTAGTCCCTTGAAGTCGCTAGCTCCATTTGGGGATATCATGGTGTCGTGATCAACAAATCCAAACAGTTCTGGCTGACGGCGGCGTCGCAGGCCATCTAAGGTGTCAGGAAGACCTGCAAAATAGTACCTTTAGAAATGCAGAGCCTCGGCGACCTCTCGATGAGCCCTGAAAGGCTAGCATCTGCAGGCATCGGTTCTGGAGGTCGGTGCAGGAGTCATCGGGCCCTCAAAGTCACACGTGTTACAGATCAAACTCTTTGCGGTTGAAGTTGGGAGCGCCGGCATCGGCGGGCACCGGGGTTGCGGTGCGGAGTTCAGCGGTGCAGTGTGCGGTGCCCTCAGGTCGTGGTGCAGGCAGTGGCTCTGTGGCGGTCGTCCAGCGGCGTCGGTGTGACCAGGGCTGTGGTGCGAAGTGATGCGGTGCTCATCGCGGGCTGGCAGGTCATGGTGCAAGCAGCGGCGTCATCGTTGCTGAAGCGCTGTCGTAGGCTGACAAACTGGAATCGATGGTGCCAGCGTCAGTAGGCAAAGGCTGTGGTGCTGGATGAGGACGGTGTATTATGTAACTTACAAGTGGTGGCCTTGAACAACGGTGCAAGCAGTGGCATCGAAGTTGGCGTAGAGCGTCATCATCGGGGATACCAAGGTGTGAAGCAAGGCGGTGTGAAGTGCGATTCCCACAGGTCATGGTGCATGCAGCGGCTCAGGGGTGGCATCAGGCAGTGTTGTCGGTGAGACCAGGGTTGCAGTGTGGCATTAGGGCGGTGCCCTCTGGACACGGAGTCGGCAGCGGCATCGTAGATTGTGTCAGGTTGCTTTTCTACTGTTGCAGCACAAAACACACAGTCCCCAGTGCTGATGGCAGAAGAACTTGAAATCTTTGATTCAAGACTTCTTGAACAGGAGGCAAGCTCTACCTTAAGCCCTTGGAGAAACTCACAAAGCAAGTTGCAGAAAGTTCAGTCTAGTCCTTTCACTGCCCAAGACAGAAACAACCACTGCAGGCCAACACAGCAAAGCAAACAACAAAGTGGTAACCTCTTCTCACAGCTTCTCCAGCTCTTGTTCTTGGCAGTCTTCTTGGTTTCAAAAGAGTTCTAAAGTTTGGGTGTTTGGGCCCCACTTTTTAAAACTCCAAATCCTTTGTTCCTTGGGGGCAGAGAGTGTCTGTGTCCAGCCAGAACCAGTCTTCTCCTCCCTGGTGCAGCTACCTGGCAGGAGGTTGTGACAGCATTGTCAGAGGTAGACCAGGCCCATTCAGGTGAAAGGAATTCTCCTATAAATGCCGCCAAGGTCTATTCAGCCCATCCCTGACCCATCTAGACTCTCTGGAGCCACTGCTCCTCCCCAGTCCCTGTCACCCCAAAGCCAGACATTGAATCCACAAACCCAGCAGAGGCACACTGGATGGCTAAGCAAGAAACTAGTAGTATTTTCAAACACAGAATGTAAAAATCACCTTTACTAAAAGATGCATCTTTAAATTCTGGGTTCAGGCATACTAAACTTTATTTTCCTACATGGTTCCCAGGGGTAGCTATGTTTATAAAATGTTATAAGCAAACTCCCTATTCTGTCCTACGGGAATAGGTAGCCTTGCAATATTGAAAAACGAAATTGGGAGTAGTTTACTATCAGAACATCCCACACACACCAGGGCATGTCCTACTTTTCACCTACTCTGCACTCTGCCCACAGGGGTACCTTGGGCCTACCTTAGGGGTGACTGGCATGTAAGAAAAAGGAAGGGTAGGGCCTGGCAAGTTGGTGCACTTGCCAAGACGATATGGCAGTACTAAACTGCACACAGATACTGTGGTGGCAGATCAGAGTTACCTTTTCAGGGCTACTCATGTAGGTTTCGCAATCAGTGCTGCAGGCCCAATTAGTAGCATTTGACTTATAGGCCCTGGCACATTGAGAGCACTTTACTAGGGACTGCCTAGTAAATCAAATATGCCAATCCTGGAATCACCAATCCATAATAACAATTTTCAACAGGAGCACTTGCACTTTAACACTGAACAGCAGTAAGAAAGTGTACAGAGACACTAAACTAGCAAAAACAGAGTCAAAATCACGCGGTCAAAAAGCAAAAAAAACGGGGAAACACGTCAAAATATGACAAGTCCAACAGCAAGTGACACTCCAGTGGCATAAAAGTGCTCCAGAGGCACTGTAAAAATGCCCCTTTGTTTTGCCATGGGGCTTGGCCCACACACCCATCCTTTTCAACCCCAGAGGCATTGGATGCAGGCCAGTCCTTGTACAGCACCTATCTTGGGTTTGGCCCCTTTACTTTTATTTTTTTTAAATATATATATATATATATATATATTTTTCTGCTATTATTATTTTTTTAATCATTACTTTTTGATTACTTTTTGGGGTTCCAAAACCCTAAACTGGGTTCACAAACCATTAAGGACCTGTGGCAGAAGCCCCAATATGCCCCCTCCCCCAGTAAAATAAAGATTCGTTTTTTTCTTTGAGCTGGGTTGCATGGTCCTGTGCGTGGTGGGCAGCATTCCAACCTCTTTGCTTGTCCTTTTTCTATCCCTCATGCCTAATTAGCATTCTAAGCCTCTGAATGGAGGGGGCTAGAAAGAATAAAGTTGTTGCGAGATAGGGAAGCACAAGCCCTTGCCCAAGAAGCTACTCCCCAGCCAGTAATCCCTGGTGCCTAGAAAAACACCAGGAGATCCCATCCTACTGTGAATGCCTTGAGCTTTATAGGTTAAAGGAGGTGTTGTTTGAAAGCTGGGGTTCTCAGCTCTAAAAAAAAAAACCTCCCTTCCAGCACAATTCCCTAGGAGCATGGAAAACCAGGCTTTTTTCAGTCTCCAGGAAAATCAGGAAGTGGCTTTCTGGATGCAAGACTTCCAATGATGTGGTCACAGCTTGGCAGGAGAAAATCTTCATTTACCACTCATGGGGTGTGAACACATCTGCTCTCGTGGTGGGTCTATGAGTGTGACCTCTACGTCCATAGTATCTGACTAGTAGCCCTATTGATGTGAAGGTCCCTTCGATAGCACCCAAGGAGTTAACAATCCCATTAATACCAAACACTACTAGAAAGTTACTCTTCATTGTACCACATCGTGGTGCTGTATGGACGCATAACCACACTGCGTGGGGTTGCAAGTCTCGCTTTTGCTCACTGATCCGACGTTCGAGGAATTTATTCGGACTGTGCTTGCACTAAATCCAAGTGAAAAGCTTACCACTACCACTAACCCCAAACTCAGCTCCGACTCCAACCACCTGAAGTGCATCCTGCTGAACACCCGCTCGGTCCACAGACATGCCACCGAACTCTGGGATCTACTCGATACTAGATCATCGGACGTCGCCTTCTTTACTGAAACATGGATGAACGCTTCATCAACACCCGACATCGCCATAGCCATCCCGGACAGTTACAAGATCATCCGAAAAGACCGCACCGGCCAAACAGGAGGAGGCATCGCCATCGTCCATAAGAACACCATCAAAATCACGACCAGCTCCGACGATAACCTTTCAACCGCCGAACACCTCCACTTCCAGATCCACACCGACCCCAGGGCCACACTCAGAGGCACCCTCATCTACAGGCCTCCAGGAACCCGTAAACAATTCAGCGAAGACATCACTGACTTCATCAGCCCACATGCCATCGCCTCCGAAAACTACATTCTACTAGGAGACCTCAACTTCCACCTGGAAAAGAAAAACGACTGCAACACCACCACCCTTCTTGACAACCTGGCCAATCTCGGTCTCAAACAACTTGTTGACACCCCCACTCATGTTGCCGGACATACGCTCGACCCAATCTTCACCTCCAGCAAACACATCTCCTTCGATCGCACCACAGCTCTCCATTGGACGGACCACAGTTGTGTTTACTTCAGCTACAAAACCACCTCGAACCACAACCCCCCACAACCTATCCCCCGAAGAAAATGGAATAAAATCACCACGACCAACTCCTCACATCGCTCAACCAAAACCCACCTGCCCTCTCATCGGACCCAAACCAAGCTGCCATCGAATTCAAACAATGGATCACTCACAGCGCTAACGAATTAGCACCCTTGAAAAACCATCACACCAAACAAGGCAGCAAAAAATCCCCCTGGTTCAACGAGGACCTTAAGAAATCCAAAAAGTTATGCCGTACTCTCGAGAAAATATGGAGAAAAAACCCAACCACCGACAACATGACCACTCTCAAGGCAGCCACCCGCAAACACCACCAGCTGATTCGATCCACCAAGAAATCAGCATTCAAGACTCGACTCGACAACAACGCCCACAACAGCAAGGAACTATTCAACATCGTCAAAGAATTCACCAACCCCACCGCAGCCTCAAACGACATCACTCCCTCCCAAGACCTCTGCGACTCGTTATCCTCCTTCTTCTACAACAAAATTGCCGACATACATAACAGCTTCGAAAACAGTCCCAACAAACAATCCTCTCCACCCCCCTCAGAACCTAAACCACCATCTAACAACCTCAGCGCCTGGAACCCAATCACCACTGAAGACACCATCCGCCTAATGAACTCCATCCACTCTGGCTCACCAACCGACCCGTGCCCCCACCACATCTTCAACAAAGCAGACTCCATCATCGCACCCCTTCTCCGTGATGTCATCAACTGCTCCTTCATCTCTGCTACCTTCCCAGAAAGCTGGAAACATGCCGAAGTCAGCGCCCTCCTGAAGAAACCCACAGCAGACCCCGCTAAACTTAATAACTACCGCCCCATATCCCTCCTCCCATTCCCGGCCAAAGTCATTGAGAAAGCCGTCAATAGCCAAATCGCCGCCTTCCTCGAATCCAACAACTCCCTCGATCCCTCACAATCCGGCTTTCGAGCCAAACACAGCACCGAAACCGCCCTCATCGCAGCAACAGACGACATCCGTACACTACGGAGAAACAGGGGCCCTCAATCTACTCGACCTCTCCGCCGCCTTCGACACTGTCTGTCACAGCACCCTCATACAACGCCTCAGAAACATCGGCATAAAAGGAAAAGCCTTGGATTGGATCATCTCATTCCTAGCTGGAAGAACTCAGAGAGTCCGTCTTCCCCCATTCAAATCTGAGGCCACCAAAGTCATCTGCGGCGTACCACAAGGATCATCACTCAGTCCTACCCTCTTCAACGTTTACATGAGCCCACTCGCTTCCATCGCGCGTCATCACAACCTTAACATCATCTCCTACGCAGACGACACCCAGCTGATCCTTTCCCTCACCAAAGACCCCAACACCGCCAAAACCAATCTTCACAAAGGCATGAAAGAAGTAGCCATATGGATGAAAAACAGCCGCCTTAAACTTAACTCAGACAAAACGGAAGTTGCTCAAAAAAATCTTCCATTGGATCCCCACCGAAACAAGAAAGACTGTCACCCACACACTGGTTACGAGCCGACTAGACTACGGAAACACCCTTTACGCTGGAATTACAGCCAAATTACAGAAAAAACTCCAATGCATCCAAAACGCATCAGCGAGACTCATTCTGGACATCCCTCGCCAAGACCACATTACCGGCCACCTGAAAGACCTCCACTGGCTTCCCGTCAACAAGAGAATAACATTCCGTCTCCTCACCCACGCACACAAGGCCCTCTACAATCTAGGGCCCGAATGCCTCAACCCTTGACTATCCTTCTACACACCCACCCGCCAACTAAGATCCTCCAATCAAGGCCTCGCCGCAGTTCCGCGTATCCAAAGATCCACCATGGGAGGTAGATCCTTCTCCTACTTGGCGGCCGAGACCTGGAACTCACTACCCACTCACCTCCGCCTTACACAGAACCACATCTCCTTCAGAAAAGAACTTAAAACCTGGCTATTTGATAAATAATGAACCCCTCCCCAAGCGCCTTGAGACCCTCTGGGTGAGTAGTGCGCTATACAAATTCTTGAACTTGAACTTGAACTTGAAAAGCATGTGTGAACAAACCTGCTGCATAAAATACAAGGTATGTCTTGATATGGTCACCATATTACGCACTCGGTCTCTCTATACATACGACAAGCTAAATCTATTTTAATTTTCTTTTAATTTGTTGTCGCTGACTGAGTGTCTCGTAATGTTCTTCCCAATGTGTAGCAGACCTTCCTTTGTCTGGACCATTACTGAATCACTTAATGCATGGTGGTGAGAGAGGAGGGTTATTAATACAAATAGAGCTTCTGCGCCTGGCTATCTCTAGCCTTTGAGCAGATAGAGCATGTTGTGCCAGCTATTGATATGATTCTACAATAACCTGTTTTGTGCATTTCCTTGCTGTTTACTATACCATGACCATCTTTTAATACTTCTGAAACAGGCTGTATGCAGCTCATATCTTCTTTCCTTTCTTTTCCTATACATCCTGTTTTTACCTAAGACTAACAATGGCTTCACTGATGTAGGGGGTTCAGACATTTTGTGTCCAGACAAATGACCCCAACTCTTAGTGGCAATATTGTGAGGGCCCTATTGTGTCAAACCTTTCATCTATGCACATAAGCTGTCTTTAATTTTTCATCAGTGTGCCATATTTCTTTTTAAACTTGTGCCATGAAGGTACATTAAACTATATATACACCTGGCACTACTCAATTTTACAAGCACTAACCCCACTAGAACAAATGTATTCTCCAAAATTGCATAGTGCGAGTCCTCTCAGTACTCACCAGATGGCATCTCATTCTGTATCCCTTTGTGAATATTTCCACAGTTGAGAGCAAATTCAGAGATAAAGTATGCTACGCAATTATGGGTGAGAGTTCAAAGCCCTTAAAAATGAACCCCTTTTCCCAGAAGAGGAGCTGGCACAAAACTAGCCCTCACTGCAAGTTTGAGTTTTAAAGAAGTTTTCAGTGACAAGACCCAAAGTGGTCCAAGTCAGGACAATGGTGTTTTTATTTCTAGACATAAAACTGCTTCGGGGACAAAATGATTTATGCCCAGGCAGGGATAGGTGATCAGTTAAGGCCAAATTTAGTTCCTTGTGTTAGATGTATATGATCCCTAAAAATTCAGATGTTGTTCTCATAATAGATATTCAGGCATTTTTATTTACAACTAACCGGGAGTTGATAAACCGCCTTTCCAAAGTGGCACTCCCTAAGTAGCTTAAAGAATATTTATCTTTTTATAGCTTTTAGCTAGCCAGTAACAGCAAGCTGAGGAAAATTATTCTTCTGCAAAGGAATTAATGATTTCCCACTATCATTAATTCCATAAGAATGCTCTTCCCCAGCTTCCTGTTATTGGTATTTATCTCCAACAAAGGAACGGTGGTGGCTTTGAACTCCAGCTCTCGCCAAATGAAAAATCACTTGAATTCAACTTGGACACCAACCTCTCCCTCAAGGGACATAGTGCCAAAAAAAACCACAAAGAGGACCTGGCATCAACTCCCTCATCTAGAGAAAGTCAAACGATGTTCAAGCCCTTGTATTCCTGCATCTGGATGGTGGTTATGCCCTATTCCATGGCCTTCCAGACTCTACACTGGCCTCCTACACCTGCAGCATGTTTCATGCATGACCTGAAGAAATGTGGTCATTTCACTCCCATCATGATGGAAATCTATTGGCTCCCCTTGCCTGCCCACACCATCTTCAAAGTCAACTGTAGCATTTACAAAGCCAGCAGAGCCAATACCCTGCTTATCTTGCAGACAAGCTCACTATCTCTATTGGTTCTCGTCTCACCCACAGCCAATAAACCATTTCATTGCAGACTAAGAAGTGCTAAAAAGAAAAAAAAAAGATAGCAGGCCTTTTCCATCTATGCACCCAGGATTGGGAACAATATCCCCATATCCAACAGAACCACCCCAACACTGCTTCAGTTTATGAAACAGTTGAAGCTTCACCTCTTTCACAACACTACATCACAGTGCATAAGCTTGCTTTTAACCATGTACAGTGCTCCACTGCCTGTTGGCTAGGTCTGCACTATAAAAATAGGGACCTATTTTCAAGGCTCCTACGCCGCCGGTGTGTCACTTTTAACGTGGGCAAAAGTGGCACAGCGGCGGTGCAAGGGGCTTGTAAATAAGCCCCGTAGTGTTTTAGGCAGTGAAGCATGTCACTGTTATTCTGAGTTGGATCAGCACATGACCCAGTTTTTAACTTTGCAAGGAGACTGTAAACTTCCTAAGCAATAATCGGCATCTCTTTCAGAATGCCATTGCGCCATATGCATTAACAGAGAACATCACTGATAGAACAAGTGTTCCTCTTTGGCTCCAGGGATTTTTGCCATACATTTTGAATAGATGATGCCACGCTCCATCCCTTTCCCCTTGCTCTCTCTATTTTCACTTTGGGGTATTTTGGTTCTAGTACCAAAATAGGAAAATTACTTTTGGTTCGCAGTGATTTAGTGTACAGAGACAAGCCATAAAGCAGGAGCTACATGATTAAACCAATGGCATGAAAGTATTTGGGGGTTTCACAGCAAACCAGCCCTCAGTACTGGCAGTTTCTGCCACATCTGTCTGTTTTATCTAAAATGCTATTTGACAGCTTTTGTCCGCTTAAATTGCTGCAACAAAATGGTATGATACCTGTAAGAGATGTTGGTTGTTTGGTGTGTAATCTCTATCAAGCAGCAAGCACACTCCTTGCCAGTGTAAGGCACAAACAAAGCCGAAATTCACCTGTGCTCATATCCCTAGTAGCTTGAAACAGCACAGTCATGTTCAACTTAGGACAGTGTGTAAAGTATTTGTGGTTGTAAAAAAGAAGGGAGGTCTCCTTACAATTTAAATCTGGGACAAGGAGTGATATGTAATCAGAAAGGGAAAAGTCCCAACACTTCCCAAAGGGAAAAAAAACTATATTATATAACCCCTCATAACTCAAAATATCTTAAGAAATTTTTCGCAACCATATTTCAAAAATCATAGCTAGTGTGTAAAGAATAAAATAAATTAATATAGAAATTGTACAATTTATTACAAATACTGCATTAATAAATACAAAATTTCAGTGCCATAAAAAAGTTAAAAATTTGTCAATTCAGGTTATCACAATAAGATAAAATGTTTCAATTCAATTAAAGAACAATAAAATCCAAGTTGTTGACGCAGCGTTTCGGTTTGTTTTATTCAAAGAAAAACATACTATTAGATCCACATAAATTATCGTTCTTTTTACATTTTATTTCTCTAACCGGTAACATTAGGCTATCCCTTAACTAAGGCATAATTGCAATAAAGTTAAAACAAAACAATACAATATTTGCAGGCACTTTGGCTTTTGTTTGCATCAGGTTCTAATTTTTGAGTTTTGAGTTATGGAGAGTCATACTCATGCTGGGGTGGAAAGCATACTACATATTGTAAGCTCTCATACCTTATTTAAAACTGGGGGATGAGATTCTAATTGTCAATAAAGTTTCCCCTTTGGGTTAACTTATGAGCTAACCACAGTTAGACCATGCACATGCACACTCAATTCAGAGATTCAAAGACTGTGAAGAGATCACATGCATTTCAGGTGGACATGACCAAAATGGCTTTTATTCTCTTCTATTTAACAAAAGAAGCCCTCACATCGGCCACACCTTCAATCAATAGAAATAGTCCTCTTCAATCTAATTTCCGGACACTTTGCTAAAGTATTTAATCTTTGAGAGACAGTAAAGAATCCTCATTTGGAATTGTTAAATCTAAACCTAGTAAAGAGTGAAATTGTTTCTTATAACTCACTTTCAACAACTAAAGGCAGAACTCCATTGAATCAAAAAGGCAGCTAAAGTATCAGCCTTATATAAAGGTCACAGACAGGAACTGAAATACACTTTTTCTCTCCTAACAAATCACCCTACGGATTGTGAAGCTCTAATTGATTAAATATTACAGATTGAGACCCAACAGTGTGATCACAGAGCAGAGGAGAAAAGGTCTACATGAAGATGGTTCCTGCAAACTCCTCCTGAAAACTCAAACTTGGATGTATGAGTAAGGAACCTATCAGGGGTGGGTCTACAGGTAGAAGTTTGAGAGGTGAGAGGAACGAGAGTGGTAAAAAAGGAAGAGACTGTGTTTGTACTGTGGTCAGGGAAGGCATTGTATACGAAATTGGCCATTGCTTCAGGAAACTGACAACTTATCTCTGAAGAGCAAACTCGGGACAAGCTTTCCATGTTAAAAAGTGCTTGCCATTAAAAGAAGACATTTCCACCTAAGGTCAGCTTTACTGCAGTGGAAGGACCAATACAAACAGCAGCATTAATTGTTTATGGAGCTTCTGACTGTTATATCAATAATAGACTTCAGCAACAAACATTGAATTAACTCTGTTACATTCCTATATACTGTTTCTTTAAACCTTTTAGAATGTTAATATGTCTACGATCTGTACCAGAATGTTGTTTAGTTACTTGAAGATAAGCTGTTCCTGAGCCAACATATAAGGGGTCTTTTTCTACAAATAAACTTCACCCAGAAAACTTTAGCAGAAACAATACTGTGTATAGACAGCACTTTTTCTTCAGGGAATTATAGTGGGAAAAGGATGCCATGCTGCTGACAGTGGAAAACAGACTAATTCAATCCATCACCTTTGATGTTATCTCATCGCCTATATTTCAAATTGTATTAGGCACCACCTCTTCAACTTTATAACTCAAAATAAACTGGCAAGATGGGTATATTGTCATGGGTTCTGAAAACTTTACACAAAGGTGTTGGCTATAGTGTATAACACAGATTGAACAATGTCCTCATTTGCTTTGCAAGAAGAGACTGAAAATGTACAGATACCTTGAGCATATCATAAATTCAAACATGTTTTCAGCAAGAAGGGAGCAGCTACCTTGCCACCTCAGAGTGGATATGAATATGTCATAAACTTACAGCCTTGCATCCCAAATCTATCCATTAACTCCCAAAGAAGAATTATTGCTGAAGAAGCACATGAAAGAGAGCTTAACCAAATGGTCATTAATCAATCTGTGTCTTGGGCAGGGGCACCTATTTGTTTCATTTCAAACCCAAATGGCAAATATATATCATGCATTGATTGTAGAGATTTGAATGCAATTACTATTCACAATAGGCCTCCTCACCCTTCACTTCTGTATTACTGGACCAAGTGAAAACAGCCAAGGTCTTTTTCAAATTAGATCTTAGGAAAGCCTACAATTTGGTGAGAGCTTGGAGGTGGTTGTGTGGAAAACAGCCTTTCATACCAAGTATTGTCATTACTAATATCTGGTAATGCAATTTGAATTCTGCCATTTTCCTTTCAACACTTTATCAATGATGTGAATAAAAACATCCTAGATACTATTGTTGGATATATGTTGATGATGTCTTGTTTTTTGTTCTCAGAACCTTTCCCTCAAACCTCAGATACAAACCAACATAGGGCCTGTTTTGGGCTACTACAATGTCAGAAAAAGACCCTTCATTCTATTTAATGGGCAGAAAAATACAGTACCTACAGTAATAATAGTCCTGACCCCTTGATATACCTCTGCAAACAATTTTGCTGTCCAGAGATTTTCATTTTTGATTTGTGTTTTTGAACCATTAGAGAAGTAATTTAACTTGGATAGGCATTTTTAATCCGTGCTGAATTTTTCTGGGGGACATTTTTAAAAATGGCGAATATGTGGAAGTGATGATGTAATTTATTAGGAACCATGAGACCTATATACTTCATTTCTTTGTCAAAACATAGGTTTTGGGGGTCAAGTAGTCTTATAGAGACAGAAAATAACTCCTCAGAGCAACACTTGCGGACACTTTTCGAAATGGCGGCTCTATAATGATGTGTTTTAGCCAACAGATTGGTAATTTAATTTAATATTGTTTTTGTTTCCGACTTTCCATTGATTTAAGTTCCTAAACATGAGTGAAGCAGGTGGTAGCAGGTGATCTTTACCTCCTGAAAAAATGTTGCTAATCAGACCATCATCCTTATAATTGTTTGTATTCCAGCCGAACTCGTTCTTGGTACTGATTACGGCTGGAGTACTCTCCGAAGCACGATACTCATATACATATACTTATGCTTTCTTTGCTGGAATATAAGCAATTATAAGGACTATTGTCTGATTATTAGCTCAACTCTGTTTTTGGACACTTATTGATACTCATGATTGTTTGTTTTTTTGGGATACAAGCCCTACAAAGACCCATGCTGAATGGGACTACTTATAGGTTTTGCCTGGACTCTGGCAGAACTTTTTATTAATTTACAATTGCCCGGAGGAAGTCGATGGGCGATATACACGTGTTGGCTACATCCCGACTGGACCAGCTGCGCTCTCTGATTATCAAGAGCCATCTGTAAAATAACCATGGCTGTGAGTAAGATAAGAGAATAAAGAAGATTATGAACATATAAGATTTGGACTGACAATTTCTTAGATTAACTCTTTTTGATGTTATAAATTTGCATTGTGCCCAGGAATGGAATTTTGATTTTAAAATCTGAGGAGTACTTCAATAGAAATAAATGTGTCATATGCCAAACTTATCCAAAAGAAAATCTAACATCAACTGCAGCTGGACAGAAGAGAGTTCGTGATGCTGCAGAAATATGGTAGGACGATGTTCCCAAACGATTAAAACTGATGGGTGAAGAGGATCAAATATTTTATCATTGTAACAACAAGTGCTACTAGTTGTATACAATAAAATAAAGCCTGGAAAAAATTGGCAAAAAGTAGCAGACACCAGTGAATCACAGCAAGAATCCAAGTCTTCTGGAAAAGCGGCAAAAAGAAAACCTAATGCCCATCTACTTAGAAGATCGATGTTTACCCTTGTCCACCTCTAACAATTGATCAGAAAGCAGATGATCTTCAATGTGTTATCTGTGGTTTAGCAAGAACAAGGGATAAAGTGATTGATGAAAGAACAAAGTACAGAATATTTGAGTCTCGAAGGCAAACATTTTTTTTCTACAGCTAATTTCTTCCAAGATTACGTTTTCAGCTAAGTAGCTGATCTAAACAGAGAGGTGAATGTATTTGCAGCAGATTTGTATGCCCACCCGAACTGCATGCTTGCATGCATTAAAAATTCGTGAGTGCTGGATACTGGTTCACACTCAGTAATATCAGAGAAATAAAGGTCAACATTGATGAAACTATATCGATCCATAATAATGAAATTAAGATTTTTCTGGTGAGAATGTAAAATAACAGAATTTGTTTTGTCAGTCTAGCAAAAAGAATGAGCCGGCCACTTATGGTCTTCTTAGCTGATCTGACTCCTGAAGTTCTTCCTGCCAAAAAAAGATCACAGGATGCAGTAAAATCAGCAAGAACCATTTAATGTCTTCATGACACATTTTGTTATGCCCCAGAGCTTCGCAAATCATGGGAGTTAACAAGAATGCCTGATGTTGTCTTAACATTTATTACATCATTGTTTAATATCAGCAAAGCAAAACTGTTACAAACTAAAGTTTTTGTGTTTGGAACAGGAGCAGATAACATCGATGATGGCTATGAAGATATAAGCGGAAAAGTGAAAGACAATCCCATTAATTGACATGCTTATTATGTGCAAATATTTGTCTTTTCCAAATCATGTTTTATGAATTACATTACGCCAAAAAAAAAACTCCACTACACATGATGACTGCCTATGCAATCTATAAAGTGCAAAAGTAGAGAGCTAATCACGTCAATGAATAGGATTGGTGTATTAACAAGTTATTATGACATAGTACGAAGCAAGAACTTGTTAGCAGCTTCGTACTTGAATCTGACAGAATACCACTTTCAAGTCACTTTACCAGGAAAGGATTTACAATTGCTGCTCTTGATAATTTTTATTTTGAGGACAGCTCTTTTTTGTCTTGAACATCCAGCACACATGATACTGCCATGTTGCTTTTTTAAGACTGTACCAATGAAGTAGCAGCTGGAAAACAGGCTGTGTCAGCTGTAGGCATAATATCAAACAAAGCTGAAAACTTATATCCCTACTGCCTTGCCAACGTGTGTAAAATCACTACACACTCCAAGCTATCAACATGTCCTAGTCTACCTGAAAGTTTCAATGTCACTGAGGACATGGATCTTCTTTCACCTGATGCTGTGGTCCTCAAAGCTAATTTAACTGATTTTATCATATTGTTGAACCATGTAAACAGATTTTGAACATATAAAGGACCGTAGCCATGAAGGCTTTATGGACAATATAGAGCACCTTAAATTTCACTCTGTCAGAAACTGACAGCCTGTGTAGATCTTGGATCTTTTTGAAAACAGAATGGAATTTAGGCAGCTTCATAAGTAGCAGAGCTGCAGAGTTCTGCAGGGATTGTAATTTCGACTGAAGCCTTTAGTTTATCCATAAATAAAGGGCATTACAATAATCTATCCTTGACAGGATCAATGCTACCAGCACCATGTTTTGCAATTCCCTGGGAATAAATAGGAAGACCTTTTTTGTATATTAATTAAAAAGAAACAAGAAGATGTGATGCAATTTATCTGACCTGAGAAGTTTCATTGCTCATTTAAAAGGATTCCTAAGTTTTTTACCTTCTGAGCAGGAGAGGGTAATGAGCCGAGATCAGCCGGCCACCATGTGTTGGTCCAAGATGGAGTGTTCTTCCCAAACAGGATTATCTCAGTTGTTTCTGCTTTCAACTTTAAACAGTTTCTTTACATCCAGATTCCAACCTCGGTCAGACAGGAATTAAAATTAGTCACTGCCTTAGTTCGCACGTTCAGGATTGATGCAATATTTTGTTTATCACCATCATAGGAGGAGGCGGACAGGCCAAAGTATTGAATCAGTTGTACCAATCAAGAGATGTAAATATTAAAAAACGCGATGATAAATATGACCCCAGACCCAGAGGCCCCTCACAAGCAGAGTAAAAGCATCAGACCTAAAGCCTCTCAACTCAACAATTTGTTCTCTGTCTGCTACGAAAGATCCTAACAGGGCCAAAGCTGAGCCCCCATCCTAAACCCCTCAAGTCGTTGATAAGGACTGCATGTTTTGTGTTGGAAATGGCCCTTTTTGCAGGGTTATCCCCAAAACTTTTGCTTCTTCCTCCTTTGTTTTTCCTGATCTGTGGTTGTTGGTTATAGGACTCTGGGCGCATTACCACTGCTGATCAGTGCTAAAGTGCATATGCTCTCTGTGTAAATTGTTATTGTGATTGGTTATCCATGATTGGCATATTTGTTTTACCAGTAGGTCCCTAGTAAAGTGCACCGAGTGTGCCAGGGCTGGTAATTCAAACGCTACTAGTGGGCCTGCAGCACTGATTGTGCCACCCACATGAGTAGGCCAAAAGAGGTGTTTCAGGCCTGCCACTGCAGTGCCTGTGCGCACTGTGCTAACTGCCATGTCGACCTGGCCAGTGTACCCACTTGCCAGGGCTTACCCTTCCCTTTTCTTACACCTAGGACACCTCTATGGTAGGCCCAAGGTACCCCCTGGTAGTGTGCAGTGTATGTAAAAGGTAGCAAATGTACTAGTGTGTAACATGTCCTGATAGTGAAATACTGCCAATTTCGTTCTTCACTATTGAAAGGCTATCTTGCCCATAGGACAGAATGGGGAATGCTGTGTGACATGTTTACCTGCATATCTTCCCATAGGAGTGAGATAGAAACTTGGGTCTGGTATCCCTGACCTCAGAAATTCATAACAAATCTTTTAGAAAGGATGGTTTTTAAATCCTGCGTTTGAAAATAGCACTTTTAGAAAGTGGCTATTTTCTTGTTTAACCTTTCTGTGTGCCTCTGTCTGTTTGTGGATGGACTGTCTGGTTTGAGAGTGACAGGGGCTGGGGTGGCTCCAGGAGTCTTGGTAAGTGAGCACTAGGCTGAAGACCCCGATCTGCATTTGGAGTGGTGGGAGGAGTTGCTATTTCTGCCAAAGGAAGGACAAGGGAATTTGTTGTGTGTTGTGTCCCCCCTGCTTGACAAGGACTTAGCTGTGTGCTGTGTCCTGAAAAGAAAGTCTCCAAGGGCCTGAGAAGAGCTGGCATCCTGTCGTGGAAACACAGGGATATAAAAGTTGAAGAGACTGAGGAGAAGGACTGCCCTTGCTGTGTGTCTGGGGTTGCCTACAGTTTGCTGTTTCTACTGAGGAGAGGACAAAGGGACTTTGCTGTGTGCTGTGTCCACTGCTTGAAGAAGGACTTTGCTGTGTGCTGTGTCCATCTGAAGAAAAGTCTCCAAGGGCTTGAGAAGAGCTGGCCTCCTGTTTTTGAAGTCCCAGGAACAAAAGGACTTCACCCCCAGCTTCCCTAAACTTCTTTGCTGGGAGTTCTGACCTGCCAGGAGGTGCCTGTAACTGTGTGTGAGGCCCTTGCTGTTGGGAGCTGGAAGTGCGATGCAAAGAGGGAGAAGCGTGTCGCCGCAGCAGCAGCCGCATCACCGAGGAAGTGTCCCGCTGCTGCAGCTGTTCGCCGCAGCATCACCAGACAAGCGGGTCACAGGGCTGTTGTATTGCTGAGGAAGCGTGTCGCTGCCGCCACTGATTGCTGTCGCATCACCAGAGAAGCCTGTTGCAGGGCCTGTCGCGGCTCAGGAAACCACCCATCGGGCGTGCACGCATCACATCCACGTTGACGCATCGCACCAAAGACACTATTTTACTGCATTGCACCGGATCGTTGCAACGCATCGAGGCGACATCTTGTCGCATTTGAGAGTAAACAACCCTTTTTAAAGACATTCTACTGGGTATTTCTATGTTGGATTTTTGTCGTTTTGTTCTTGTTTAGTTTAGATAAAGATATTTTTCTAAACTGGTGTGGTGTCCATTTCTGGTGTTTTCACTGTATTACTCTGAGTATTGGTACAAATACTTGACACATTGCCTTTGGGATAAGCCTGTCTGCTCATGCCTAGCTACCCAGGGGGTGAGTAGGGGTTATCTAAAGTGTGTATCCCCTCTCACCCTTACTCGAAGCAAGGGTCCCTATTTTGGTCAAAGGTACCTACCTCTGACAACTAGAGACCCCCCGTTCTAACATTGGTGGTCAGCAGTGAGGATTTGAACTTGTATTTGTACTTGACCCACAGTGATTGGTGTACATCACTGGACTAGTGCAGACCACTACGCAACCGCATACTGTTTTTCTGGTTCCTGGTGTCCTCCTGGAAGTATTTTTTGATACTGAGACTCTGGCTAGTTTTGCACCTGGAAAGTCCTGGCAAAATGGATGTCAACTCTTTCCATCTGTATATCTACATAATGGAGGAGATAAAAGCTTTTTGCAAAGAGAGGGGGCTGCCTGTGGTGAGAGGGTCCATAAGGAGGGATCTTGAGGCGCACCTGTAGTCCTATGAGGTCAGAATTTGGGAAGCAAAACTAACAGACCATTCTGAGGAGGAAGGCTTCTCTGACAGTGAGGGAGAGAAAAGTGAGTGGTTCCTTGCTATTGAGCAGGGCAACGGAGAATTAGACTCTGGAACTCAAGAGGCTTAAAGCTGAGAGGGTCTCAGCTGAAATAGAAAATCGTTTAGCTCAGGAAGTGAGCTTTGCTGAGTTGGAGGTGGAGCCCAGCTCAGATGGTGGCAGCAAGATTGTGTTATCTAGTGCTGAGGGAGAAGTACAAGCACCCAGACACGTGGCACCTGACTTGAGGAAGGGGGTTAGCATACACCAGGGGTTCAGGTTTACGAGGAAGCTCCAGAGGTGTGCAGTGTCCCTTAAGTAGATTGGGGAACTGACACAGGGGATTATATTCCTAGTGGTTGAAGGGGCACTCTACTGACTCTAGATGAGAGGTACAGGGAGAGGGGTTCCCCCATGGTAGAAATCCTGGTGTGTGAGTGTGGAGACCTCCCAGAAGAGTGTGAGTTGAGTGACAGAGACAGTCAGACACTGTCTTGCCAATCTTAGGAGAGTGGCGTGGGGGACTTGTGTGAGGCACTGGATGGTGAGGCAAAGGGTAGCTTGGTTAACAACTGTGGGGGTTGTCTGATTCATTTGTTGGAGAGCATATTTTAAAACCCTGTTTTCCAGAGCTATGCCAACACCCGGTGGAGTGTGAGTACGTTGATTCCAGGGAGCTTGTGCTGGAGGCAGACTTCTGGCGGTGTGACAGAGGGTCTGAAGAGGCATTGGGGAGTTATCCTAAAAAGAGTGGCTCAGGTATGTTCCGATCCTGTGTGGTGGAAGAGGTTCAGAGTAGCCCAGCTAGGTCCCAGTGTAGTGAGAAGGGTCAAGGGGCTCATGTCCTGTCTCAGTGGAGAAGGAATTAGTGTGGGCTGTGTCCCAAGATGCCCGAAACCCAGTTGCTGGGCCTGGAAGGTTCCCTAAGAGAACGGCAGTTTGGGGGCCTAGGCTGTACTAGTAGGCCATTTGAGGGGGATCTCCTAGTGTCAGGAGAACCTGGAGCATCTGTAAACGGAGCTCCAGTGGTGCTGGTGTCTGGTGGTGCCGCTCCTACGTGGAGGGTGCAGAAGTCCAGATAGAGGGGTGAGAGGAGGATGTGTTCCCCAGTGGGAGAACCAGTGGGTCATGAGCCAGCCAGAAGGGCTGAGCCTCCCAGGAGTGACCATGGTGACACCACTTCTGTCCTGGGGTATCTTCACACACTGTTAGATGGACAGGGTCTGGGAGATCTGCACCAGGCAGACTGTCACACGACACGTGAGTCATGTGTTACCCTCGGGGGAATACTGTGTGAGTCCCCAGTCCTGGTGTTCCAGGTAAGTGTTCAACCGCAGGGTTTAGTCCTTGGGTTGGGAGGCCAGGTTCAGGTTCTGCCTGACCTGGAGGGAAGGACATCTGTAATCAGTGTCCTGACCGGGGGGATACTGCGTGAGTCCCCAGAAGCCCTGGCGTGCCAAGCAAATGCTCAGCCGCAGGGTTCAGCCCAAAGGTTGGGAGGCCAGGTTCAGGTTCTGCCTGATCTAGAGGGAAGGATGACTGTAAACAGTGTCCTGACCAGTTTGTCTTTCAGGGGTCCCACTCCAGGTGGGAGGGTGCAGAACTCTGGAAGGGGGTGCAGAGGGAGGGAGTCCTCGCCTCTAAGCCCGGTTCAACCCGAGGGCTGAGATCCTAGGTTCAGAGACCAGTTGCTGGAGAGAGGTCCTGAACTGATGGGAGAAATGTGTTCTGAGGGTGCCTCTTCTGGGAGGAGAGTGCAGGACCCCAGAAGGAGAGGTAGTGGGAGGAGAGCCTCGCCCGTGACCTCTGGTCAGCCTGAGGGTGCAGACCCTGGGCTGGTGGGCCCGTATCAGGATGCCATACCTGACTGGGCAGGAGGGAAAGTGGAGAAAAGGTGTCAGGCACGTGGGGCTACTGCCCCCCACTTTCTGATGCCACAGAGGTTAGAGAGGCCTGACAGGCATGATGCCTGGCTCTCATCACTGACAGCTGTCAGTGGCCACTGTGGGTGGTTGTCCTGGTGGACAGAGTTGCCCCTGGGAGGGGGGCTGGAGTCACAACCTGGGGGTGGGATGAGCCACACCGCTGTGATGGCCAAGTGGGTACTGTCTACCAGTGTGGGCACATCTGTGAGCAAAGTAAGTTTGGACGCTGCACAGATGGGGTCTCCAGGTGAGAAGAAGGGTCCCCCATGGATCAGCCAAGTGGGCCCTGAGAGTATAGATAGAGGGATCCAATTGGGTTCAGGAAGGCGTAGAACAGGAATAGACCCCTGCTGTTCAGGACAGGTTCTGTCGCCCCATGCAGGGAAGCCCAATAAGGCATTGATTGGTCTACCCTGGCTTTAGGCTGGAAGGGGGTTGTTTTGGAAATGGCCCTTTTTGCAGGGTTATCCCCAAACCTTTTGCTTCTTCCTCCTTTGTTTTTCCTGCCCTGTGGTTGTTGGTTAAAGGGATTCTGGGCACTTTACCACTGCTGACCAGTGCTAAAGGGCCTATGCTCTCTGTGTAAATTGTTATTGTGATTGGTTATCCATGATTGGTATATTTGTTTTACCACTAGGTCCCTAGTGAAGTGCACTGAGTGTGCAAGGGCTGGTAATTCAAATGCTACTAGTGAGCCTGCAGCACTGTTTGTGCCACACACATGAATAGCCCCAAAGAGGTGTCTCAGGCCTTCCACCACAGTGCCTGTGCACAGTTTGCTAACTGACGTGTCGACCTGGCCAGTGTACCCACTTGCCAGGCCTTACCCTTTCCTTTTCTTACACCTAGGACACCCCTATGGTAGGACCAAGGTACGCCCTGGGCAGGGTGCAGTGTATGTAAGAGGTAAGACATGTACTAGTGTGTGTATCATGTCCTGATAGTGAAATACTGCCAATTTCGTTTTTCACTATTGAAAGGCTATCTTGCCCGTAGGACAGAATGGGCAATGCTGTGTGACATGTTTACCCGCATATCTTCCCATAGGAGTGAGATAGAAACTTGGAGTCTGGTATCCCTGAACTCATAATTTAATAACACATCTTTTAGGATGGATGGTTTTTAAATCCTGTGTTTGAAAATAGCATTTTTGTAAAGTGCCTATTTTTTTGTTCAACCTTTCTGTGTGCCACTGCCTGGTTGTGAATTCACTGTCTGGTTTGAGAGAGACAGGGGCTGGGGTGGCTCCAGGAGTCTGGGTGAGTGAGCACAAGGCTGAATAGGCCGATCTGGATTTGGAGTGGTGGGAGGAGTAGCACCTGGGCCTGAATAGGGCTGTGCCTGCCTTCCACAATATTGGCTTCACCTCCTGTGGTGTGTCTGATGACCCTGGCTCACACTGACAAAGGAAGAAGTTGTGCACTGGCAGAGTGCACCCGGAACTGTTTGGACAGGGTCCAGGACCCCTTACACATAGAGAACAAAGACTTTTGGGATATAAATATGAGAGCTAAAACCCCTGAACATTAGACTTATTTGGAACCCTGACTAGAAGCAAGGGTCCCTATTTGGTCAAAGGTACATACCTCTGCCAACTAGAGACCCCCAGTTCTAACAGTTCACGTTATCAAACGCGGCTGAGAGGTCTAGATCTATCAAGGCTGCCCTAACTCCCTCGTCCACAAGCTTACAGATCTCCTTTGTGGCAACCACTAGGGCAGATTCCATGCTGTGTTTTGACCTAAAACCTTGTTGGGAGTGGTTCAGAAATTTGGTGGAATCAAGATAGATAGTGAGGTCCACATTTATAGCTTTTTCGAATATTTTCACAGGTAATGGTAGGTGAGATATTGGGTGGGAGTTCTTATTCATGGTGGGATCTAGTGATGGTTTCTTAAGAATAGGAAGGACTGATGCCTTTTTCCAGGCCATCGGATTGTGACCTTCCATTAGAGTACTGTTCAATAGTTAAGTCAGACGGACTGCAATCAAACTAGGGGTGAGATGCAAGACAGAAGGCGGACATGGATCCAAGAGGGAGCCCAATAAGGTGGCCTCAATTAATCTAATAACTTTATCAACCATGCTCTGATCTCCCAGAATACCATCTTACTGAAGAAGGTTGGGTTTTTACCAGTAATACCATCTCCAGTCACAAACTACGCAGCAGTATATACAACTCTGGAAAATTTCCAAAATGTGCATGCTCAGCAAGAACACCTGACTATCCTGCCAATATTCTGTGATGAAGGTGTTTTCCATATTGTAGCTGAAATTTTTATGAGCAATCCAGTAGAATTTGATTATCTTTATTGAATGATGGGCATTTTCCACATGACAAAAGTTGAGTTGCAGTGTGCAGGAAGTTATCTCAGTGGATGTGGCACAGACAATGCAATTACTGAGGCTGAAGTCTAATAAACACATATTGTATACCAATCAGATATCCTTTTTAGGTTTTGTAAATAAAGGAATTCAGATTGATCCTCACAAAGAAAAAGCATTAATTGTGTGGGCTGTTCTAAAGACAATTAAACAGGTCCAGGACTTCTAGGTAGTTGCCAGTTTTTATTGACACTTTATCAAACATTTCTCACAGAGTATTAAACTCAAAACCAAACTTACTAAAAAGAATCATCCTTTCTGATGGTGAAAGGAGCAGGAAGAAGCCTCCAAGACTTTAAGGACTTATTTCAATGCAGCTGCCATCCCGAGACACCCTGACTGCTCTATTTGTGTGGAAACAGATGCCTCGTCCTTTGCCATCAGAGCTATTTTATCATCCCTACACCCAAGACCTTCTCCCAATAGCATTCTTTTCTCTAAATTTGTCAGGTCTGGACAAAAACGATACCATCTATGGCTATGAATTGTTAGCAATTACGGAGCGATTTACATACATTATTAGAGGGTTTGCCACATCCCATCACTGTCTGCACTGATTATAAAAACTTAAACTTTGACAGCAGTTCCTGGCAAAGCATACCTCTCTGTCAGGGCCGGACTGACCTTAGCGGGCACTGGGCGTTTCCCCGGTAGGCTGCTAGGGTGGGGGCCGGTTTTGGGTCCTTGTGGCCGTTTTGTTACCGGGGGCCAGCAATATCGGCCCCTGGTAACAAAACCGGCCCTCGCAAACTGCTCAGCTGCGCTCCCCCTCATCCCGGGGGGGGGGGGGGGGGGGGGGGTAGCTGAGCAGTTTGCCAGGGCCTGTTTCTATTCCCAGTCCGGACCAGCTCTCTGTGCTATGGGACTGCTGCGGCTGGGCACAGCCCTGTAGAACAGAGTATTCCTTTATTCTTTTCAGAGAGAAAATACTGAAACTGTACTTTCTTTTTGAAAAGAAAAAATATAATGCTCCCCTCACCTTAGGAGTTGTCTCCCATGGCGGGGGAAGCATTATAACAATCTGCTGTAAGAAACAGCAAAAGATTGCTACATGTCCACCCATCCAAATTGAGCATGCACATAGGTAGCCTTTTCTTCAAAGACCCTTACTCCCCAAGGCTGTTGGAGAAGTTTGGCCAAGGCGGAGACAGAGTAGTCGCCACATTTAAATCGAGTGGGCGGACCTTCATATTGACAATATAAATAATGGCTACAGAGTATACATACCGCCATTATATAAATAGGGCCCAAAGTGTGCATATTTTTTTCCTGGCCCTAAAGCTAGAACTAGTAACAGGAAAATCCTATTGCACCGAACACCCCTAACATGCATTGACCCATGGAAAGAAACAAAATCATGGCATAAAGCTTTTCAAGATCTTTCCATAAGAATGGGAGGACACTATTCTTGTAATAATTAAAGATGAAGTAAATGTATTGCTTCCAATTGGTTTGAATCATACTCAAGGAGTGTGTTTTGTGTCCTGCTACATCAGAAAAATCAGAAAAATATTAACACAGAGAAGCAGGATGGCATAACTTTTAAGAATATTTGTACCCACTGTTAAAGTTATGACGTTGTATTCTTTTCTAGTATCTCCAGTGACCAATTCCACGTAACACACATTTTCCCACTTCTTCACAAAAAGATACGTCTGTGCAGGATTCCTAAAGATTGGTGGAACTTTAACCATAGTTTGTGGACAGAAGATGCTGCACATCCAGATCCCGTGAATCAGTATCTACAGAATTATAGCTATAAAATGCCCTTTTTGTGGTCATAACATCAACCTGGTTATCACTTATGCTATATGCATGACTGCGAACAGTTATGCGTATCACGCTTACTATTTTCCAAAAATATATTTATATATTGGTTCATGTTGGATAGCATTGAAGTGTTTTAAACTGTTAATGTTGTGTTAAAATCCTTTTTATGGCAAAAGTCGTAAATACGCAACCTGAAATGTAAAGCATTACTCTCATATTTAAAATTTTTACATGATAATGTTTGCAGAAAATTCTAATTTAGTTAGTCTATCTAAACTCACTGTCAAAATCCTAGTTTGGCAAACAACATCTAACATTCTGAAAAGCAGTAACATTTTGTACAACACTGAACGCCATTCAGCCAACTAGCTTCGAGAATTTCTTTTAATTTTTTTGTGAAATGAGAATGAGGCGACCTTCTGGCTGCAATAGTCACAAGGCACTAGAAGTGATCCCGCATAAGAATCTGGATTTTGAGTTTCATGAAGTAAAGCTATGTTAATACAATCCTGCTTTACTTGTTTTCTAATTAGCCTAATTGAATTGAGATTGCCTGGGAGTGGGAACCACAGCTTGATGAGATGACAGCCTGAGCTCCAAAGATCCTATTAGCTGTAAGAGTGTAAATCCCAGTTACCTTCCATGGCCCCATGTGGCAGCCTCAGCCATAGTTTCCTCTTCTCTCTAGCTGCTGCTGGGAATTAAGTTGATGCATTGTTTTGTTTTTATTTGGAATATGATTAAACGTTTTCGGTTTTCTTTGTAATTAACAAAGCAAATGAAGTTTGTAAGGCATGTGCGTTTCCGAAGGTACATTTTTATTTATTTATTTAGCTATTTTATAGCGCCACTTATCCAAATGCATGGAGTCAGGCCGCTTTACATCACACAGATAATTTATAAAGAGGGGGGACCCTTTACTTTGTGAACAAAAAAAGCTGTAAATGAAACAACATTTAATAATAAGAAAAATTGTAAAAAAGGACACACAATAGGAATTAGTGTGTAGCACTGTGTGTTTATTACAGGCTATGAGATGCAAACAGCAATACTTCCTAAACACAAAAGGATAAACCGGCAATTAAAATGTCACGTGTCAACAAAATAAATACATTAAAGAGCACACAGTGGCTTTAGTCTAAAAAAGGTATATTGATCACAGCCACCAAAGGTAATACAATCAGACAAAGCAATTATCCACAAAATGCCATTGCCTTATTGAACCACCCATCTAAGCAATGGCACACGATGAAAGACACATTACAACTGGTGCCCACTATCACTCTCTGTACTTCTTACTGTATGGTTAATTAATAGCCTACTTTAAATTAATCCCTAGACACACCGTGGGTAATATAATTGAAGGTGATAGTATCATATGTTTATTGTTACAGAGCACCATTGATAGACAATGATGCATTTTTCTGCAACGCAAGATCATTTTAATCAAGAATGAAACCCCACATTTATCTACCAGCATGCGAAATAACAGATGAAGTATCCTATTCAGGAGAGAAATCTTATTAAGTTCCAAGAGCCTCTTTTATTCATGTATATCTATCTGTGCTGCATGCTGAAAGTTCCTAGAGCATATTTCAGCATGCACAAGAAACTGCATACATAACTCTTATGCTGACTACCAAACCTAAAAGGGAAACTTGACATTATGGGCCATATGTACAAGGGAAGTGGAGGAGCGTGCCGTTAGCCTCCTTGGCTTAACGCTGTACTCCGCCACTTCTGAAACACAGAGGTGCACCATATTTAAAAGAATATGTTGCAGCCATGCGTTTCCCCCTGCGCTGGCGCTAAGTTTAGCAGCTTAGCGCCAACGCAAGCACCCTTGCACCAAGGTGTCTGCGTGCAGGGGAAGATTGTTTATGTACAGGAAGGCCCCCCTTCCTGCACATAAACAATCTTGAAATGCAGTTTTGTAACTTCTATGTGTGCAGCACACACAGAAGTTGCAAAACTGCGTTTAATTTTTGTTATTGTTTATTTGCAGGAAGGAGAACCTTTCTGTACACAAACAATAATTGGCCTTTTGCTGTTTTCATGTGTGCTGTACAACACCGCACACATCAAAATACCAAAAACATTTCTCCTTGCTTGGCCAGTTTTCCCTGGTCCTAATTCTGGCGCTGCCTCCTATTCACGCCTCCCTTGTAAATAGGAGGCAGCGTCAGGATCAATGGGTGTTGCGGAGAAACGCCCCATGCAACCCTCATTGCCCTTCCCTTTCACGTTAAGCATAGCGTGAAAGGGTGCCTTATTTACAAGACAGCGTTAAGTCACTTTTAGTTGCTTAGCGCTGCCTTGTAAATAAGATGAAGCCCCTATCGCCAGAGCAACGTCGAAAAAAGTGACATACCCGTGGTGATAGGGGCTGGTACATAGACAAGAAGAAAACAAGGAAGAGAGACTAAAACCTTTAACTAGACCAGTGGTTTTTAATATTTTGACTTCTGTGTACCCCCAAATTAATCATTATTGAAATCCGGGGACCCCCACTGTGTTCATTAGTGGAATTCAGGGATACCCAACTTAGCCATGTTTTGAATCTGTGAACCCAGCAATTTAAATAAATTGAACCGCAAAACAATATACAAAAATAAGAATTAATCGAATGAATACAAAAATAATGAAACGTTTAATGTAATTCACAAACAAATATAAAAAATCACACTTTTAATTTTAATGACAAGCTTGTGGCTTTTCTAAATACAATTGAGACCACACATTGTCCCTATTATATCTGTTTGAGGCACTTGGTCTGCTCCCATGGAACCAATTACATTTTTTGCCTCCATTTTGCAAATTCCTGACATATACAGAATGGTTTAAAACGTTCAATTTTACATTTAGCTTCTTTATTCATATACACTTGATTAATCTGTTTCTAAGCAGTGGTAGACCCCCTGCGTAGGTGTCTCAAACACCAAAGGGTCCCTAGAGCACAGGTGAAGAACTTGAGGAAATGGTGGAGTTTTTGCGACTCCACGCTACCCTTGTAATGCGTATTTCCAGACCAATTTTGTTAATTGCTGTGCGGTGGAATCTTTTTTTGCGCACAGCTCCCGAATGGTAAGTTGGTGAGCGAGAGTGAGATTTGGGGTCCTTTTGGTTGCTAGGAGGACATCCGGCGAGATTTTTCTAACACGTGCAGTCGCAGATGGTGGCGACCGATCATGATTAGAAGGCTGCAGCTCAAGTAGAAAATCTACTCAAGCATCAGCAAAATCAACTCGAGTAGTTGCGCCCTTTGCTGCATAGTGCCGTTCATGTTGATTTTTCAGTGCTGAACGTGCTACTGGCGCAAAATTACAGCACGAGCAGTGTGACATGCCTATATCTGCCCGTTGATTGATCTCCGTGGAATCTCCCTGAGTTTAGAAGTAATTCTTCAGAATTCCACTGAGTCAAATTCCATGAGTTCCCCCACTCCATTAAGAACCACTGAACTAGACGAAGGTTCCTATGAGACCCCATCATTTTAAATAGCCTTCATCACGATTAATCTGTGGACATTTTACAGAATTACATAAAGATGCAAATGGTTAGAGGTACACTGTCTGTCAGATTCATAACAGCCTGCTTGGCAAAGCAGAGAGCTGTAAAAAGCATACGTGGTGCCACCTTAAAGCAGTAGAGATTTCTGAGCCATTTAAGTACCTGGTTAAATTTCTGAAGGCCAAAAGGCATCCACAGCCCCCATAGTGTGGACCTGTTGCAGCTTCTTGACAGTTTGACATGGGCAGAACCAGGTAGCAAGCATTCCCATAATTGAGTCTAGAAAGTATGCACACATCTACCATAGGATCACACATAGCTTGAGGTAAACATGGCAAAATCTTCCTCAAGAGGTGAAGTTGGGGGAAAAAGGCATATACAGCATGATTAGTCTTCTCAGACAAAAAAAGCGGAGATTTTTGGTTTTAGATACCGGTACCAGGATGTAGATATCCCATAGTTATAATAGTTCCACACATTGTCCTAACCAACAATCAGAATCTCCATCTTGCTGGTGTTCAGCTTCATTAGGTTAAGACTCACCCATAACTGGATGACAGGTGGGTAGGAACATAAGTACATTGAAGGGCTAATGCAGAACTAATTGGGTGTCATCACCATAGGAGACTGAAGACAGGCCGAACACCTGTCAGCTACTGCTGCATGAAAATATTTAATAAGATATGTAAGAGGGCTACATCCTGTGGAACTTCATAATCTCCAGGAAAGTCAGTGATAGATTGGCAGGGAAAGGTACTGGCAATGGTAAAAAGAACACTTCCGTAGATTGGGGGTCAGAAGGGATAGTTTAAAGACTTCTAGGTATAAAATCCCTTAAACAATTTAAATACCAAAGAGTGCGCCTGTCGTCTCATAAATGTGTAAGTGAGCAATTATGTACTGCCTCTCTCAACCTAGACTACAAGTAAAACAGAACTGGGGGAGACATCCCTTAAGGATAGGAACCCTCACTCACCCGAGGGTGACATGCTTCATCATATGGGTCCTCCTTACCAGTGTGAAAAACCTAATCAACACTGGGAGCTACTACTTCGGGATCTTAAAGAAGGAGCTCAGAGATGTTTTCATGGGTAAGGAATAGGATGCTAATGCCATATGAGAGCTGATGGGTGTAGTGAGGTATGCAGCGCTGTATGTAAAAAGGACTAGTAGAGTCACGACATAGAACTTTTATTAATGTGCTCTACCTGACAGGGTTAAAAGGAGAACAGCACATTGGTATGGATGTAGAACCACTGTCACTATGTGGTCAGTGGTTCTACATCCATACCACTGTGAACATCTCTGAGCTCCTTCTTTAAGATCCCAAAGTAGTAGCTCCCAGTGTTGACTAGGTTTTCCACACTGGTAAGGAGGACCCATATGATGAAGCATGTCACCCTCGGGTGAGAGAGGGTTCCTATCCTTAAGGGATGTCTCCCCCAGTTATGTTTTACTTGTAGTCTAGGTTGAGAGAGGCAGTACATACTGGCAATGGTAAGACAAGAAGGTTGAGAACCAGGTGGTCGGGGGCAACAACCCTGTGGCAAGCAGTCTTAAAACAACAGACATTGAATGAAATGATCTATCTTATTCAACACTGCTGAAATATTTAAAAGCACAAGCCAAGCAGGATGTCCCCATGCGGGAATAATCACCACTCATCTCCCAATGCTAATGGTGTAGTCTACATCCCCCTATGATGGATTGAATACTACTTGTGTGAAGTCAAAAAAATACATTTATTCTATTTATGTGAGAGCCAGCAAGAAAGACATTTTCACCATTGTATGCAATTTTCTTTGGTAGATAATTTGCTTCATTGCCATCTTCTGAAAATAAACTTTTTCAAAAGGGTTTTGATAAGCTCCTCGTCTCTCTGAATATGGTATTTTCTTCCTTAATTTCTTTAAGGAGTCTACTGTCTAAAACCTGGTGTGGTATGTTGAGTGCTCGCTTGGCTAGATAGGAGACATGTGAGGATGTGGTGTAAGGATGTGGTGTGGGCATATGACCTTCTAGTTGAGATAATCATTTAATTAGAGAAAAGATATGTGTAATGTATTCACTGTATATAAGCTGTCACATTACCATGGACTTGTGCCAAGGTGCCATGTAACTGTTACCTCATTACCCATGTGACTTTTTTCCTGTGTCCTTTGTGTTTTCCATTGGTGTTAGAGAGTAGCCGTCTTTCTGGTTCTGCTCTACTTGATGAGGTTCCCGTAAGGACTCTGATCTCTTTGAGTGGTGGAAACTCAGATGCAGAATCATGTAGTTGGAATTCAAGGTATTCGTAAAAGAGTCACAAGACATTCAAATCGGATAAGTTATTTATTCCATTATAAGTCCTTATTTTACAGTTACAGTTGGTAGGTCCTGTTAAACATCCATTCTCCATCCAACTGTAATCAAATCCAGGCCTTCCCCAGGACACAGACAACAACATAACATTCTGCGCTGACCGGACCAGAAGAGAAGATCAGGAAGACCAGTGCAGCACGAGCAAGACCTCACAAACAAGAACCCACCTAAATGCGGACAGAAACAAGAAGTTAATCAACTGTAATCTTGAAAACACACTTAGGTACTATGGGAGATAGAGAAGGTAGGAACACTAAGAAAGGACTACTGACACCAAGTAGCCATAGTGTATGAAGTACAAATATACAACATATCTTCTCCCTTTACAAAAAAAACCAAAGTGGAAGACTCAAACCCGTAGTAAAAGTTAAAGCACAGAAAAACACGAAGAAGAAAACACATAACACGAAGGAGGTCAATGACCTCATAGACTTCCAGATCACGAAGGAAGAGAATCAAGATCAAAATGAGAATGATGATAAAGATCATGATGTCAAGTAACATGCCTCATCACATTCTCACTGCATCCATACTCAACATTCTACAGCATGCTCCCTCAGTCCATGCATACACGGACACATCAGGTCACTAAAAACATCTAAAGCCGATTTACATGATCCGCACATTACAAATAAAGTACCTGCATGTCCTGGCTCCATATCCTTTCAATAGTTACCTTTGCCACAGTAATTGTTGCCAGGGAATCTGAGAACAAGGACTGGTAGATCAATTAGCTGGCCCAAATTCAAAAGGAGTGGAAATGTAAACAAACTAATTACATGGAATACCTAGAGTTAGCACTTAGGGTGACTTGCCCCCTGCAATAAAGGTATTCCCCAGCATTTGCGCCTTCATAAAGGTCTTTAAATCATCCTCAAAGAGGCCATCCCGGATTCCGTGAGTTCAGAAAGGGCCACTTGAATATATTGTAGGACACATTACCACCATAATTGCACAATTACCTTATCCTTTATATGGTGAATGTTCCATATAGAAGTAGTATAGGATAACTCTCAATAGTATTTGTGACTCATAAAGTTAAGATTTTGTGTTCTTTTCCAATATCCACAATGACCAGTTCCTTAAAACACCCATTTTCCCACCCTCACTACTAACCCTACTTCTGCACAGAATTCCGCCAGAATGGAGGATTTTTCACCACATTAAATAGAATTTGTGATCACAAGTCCTGCACACCTAGATCCCGTGCATCCATATCTACCGAATTACAGAATACTGCTAGCTTTCTTCTTAGTGCACCGTGTGAAAAAAACATACAAAAACAATGTTTAAAGGGGGCTGACCCAAAGCCCACTCTGTCTATCTCTCATTATTTCTTAATTGTATGTTTTTGTAGAATTGACAACATGCATCCCGCCCTAAAACCGAGAAGCCACAACTTTTTAAAATGAAAATCTAGAACAATGTCCCTAAGAACAGTTCTCCCACAAAAATGAGACAGACTCCAGATGCACTATTTTTTCCTTCACGTAGAAAAATCATGCTAGTGCCGGTCCACTTTAACATGTACTTAATCAATTCCTTTTTGATTAAAGTACAGAGAAATGTTGTCCAATACAATTCAGCATTACAGCTGTTACTGAGTACCAGTGCATTACACAGCAGAGCACAAAGATGGATTAAGAATGAAAATACAGGTTAGTCTACCAACATGCGAAGCAAGATTGTGGCCATCAGCCGAAGGAAATGCCTGCAGACTAGCATGGCTCTGGGCTTCACCCCGTATTCCCACAATACCCGCACAAAATCCAGACAAAAAGCAAAGTACTCAGTGGTACCAGCCCATGAAGTCACGGGCTACAGCGTGGTGGATCGAGATCACAGAATCACCAATGGAAAGCGCCAAGTGAGGCGTTCCTGCCTCAGCTGAGGCAACGAAGAAAATGGCAGGGCCCGGAAAATCGTTCAGCTGATAACGGAGCGAAAGCAAAATTGAGACGAAAGCACCAAAGCCAATAAACAGCAGCGAACATAATGCGTGGCGATGAATGCGGGCCGCAGTGAATATATGGCCAGCGCAGTGGGAAAAGTGCCGGAATACCCTGCACTACAGAAAAGGAACGGCAGGCGGGAGGAAACAGACAGAGCTAAAACAAGCCCCGGCCGAGGAAAGGTAAGCGCACCCAAACATCCCGTAGCCACAGAGGCGGCCAAAGGGGGATATTAACAGTAGTTCACCACAGAAACAATACGGATAGAGAGGAGAGGGAGAACAACAATGTGAAACTCGGCAAACGGCAACAAGACCCACCTAGGCAATAGCTAAAGAAAACGCAGGCAGAGGCACCACGCTAAAACCAGGCCTGACAGAGATAAGGGAGATCCCATAAGTGGCTCAGCCCTCCCCCACTCAGAGAACAAACAAGCAATACACCATGCAATTAGCCTGACTGGAAAGTAGAGAAAGCACCACCTGCTGCCGAAACCCCATAAAAGACCCTTGTAAGCAAGGAAAAACTATACAGTGGCTGCACAGTTCGCGTGTTAAATTAGGGAAACCCAACAGGCCAAAAAGGGTGAACTACCCCAAAGCAGGCAGCAGGGAATATTGTGCAAGTGCCACAACCAAACAGCCACTAACAACCCACAGAAAGATGGCAGGTGGGAAGGCCACACCACACACCAAGCTTGATAAATATGCATGGTCAAAAAGTGGGGAAGACCAAGAGACTGCTAATGCGACCGCCCAAGCGCAAGCCCAGACTCCTACTGGGCAATCTGAACTCACCCTCCTAGACATAATGGCGGCAATTAATAATGTAAGCACCTCTCTGAAATCGAGACTGGCAGTAAATGTCGAAATCTCACTCGTTAGAGCAGATCTGCGCAACACGGACACCAGAGTTGAAGACGTGGAAGTGGCGACCAACGCAATATCCACCAACACAACTCGTCTCAAGCAACAAATACAAGTACAACAAACCAAACATGAACTGATGGAATCACAACTGGATGACTACAAATGTAGGGCACGTGGAAACAATGTACGCATCCTAGGAGTGCCAGAACGCGCAGATGGGCCAGCAACAGACCTCTTCGTAGAAGAATTAATCACAAAGTACCTTCAACCATACGCCTTTCACATTACTTTTCAATCGAACAGGCTCACAAAGTACCAGGAGGAAGGCCTAAGTTTGGAGTCCCTCCCAGGCCAATATTGGCCAGAGCTTTTAACTTTCGAGACAGAGACGCCATCTTACAAATGGCCTGGAATTGGGTGGAAGGATGGCGTCAAGCAGGAACTCACAGCAAAGATGCACGTATGAGGCAGAAATGGAACCAGCCAAAACAATCTTACAACACTGTTAAAGAATCAGATCCAGGGACCGCAGACTCTGGAGCAAAGTGAAAAGGGATTATGAAATTCCTGAGATGAGATAGAGCAGATCGGATAAATGTATAGACAATCTGGTAACCCCACCAACTCTGAACTAATATACACTGTTGCGTGGCAGGTGTGATAAACACCCAAAGTACAACAACCTGAAAACCACGCTGAGACTAGCAACGATCAATAGACTAAGCCACGAAGGTGGAAGAGTGACTCAGGATTATCAATCGGACTACAGTCAACATCATTCTTGTGAATAGAGAGTATGCAATGGGATGGGGGAGCGGCCGGCGTGACTACGAACCCCTGTTCTTTTGGGGGAGGGGCAACAGGCACTCTGCAATGTTGGGGAGGCGGGTAGGTCCTTCAAGCTAGGAAGCAGGGAGGGGATTATGTTGGGAGTAAGGAGGGCCAGTTTCAAGTTTGGGTGGGTTTCAGGTCACAAACCACCGACTTCAATAGTAAAGTTCTTACAGATACTCGCAGATCATACAACATATACACCTAAAATTAGGGCCCCATATAGGGACACAGCCACTGTTACCAAGACCGACATAAATCGCGCCCCACTTAGCCACAAAGAAACAGGAGAGAAAAGGTAATTGCTAGAAACCTCCACTCGAAACATGGTGACAAAATCAGTTGAGAGCACACTTAAAATCCTCACATGGAAAGTCAACGTGCTGATAGATAAGCTAAAAAGAGTGATAGTCCTGCACTACCTCAAGCGCCAAACCCCTGACATCGTCTTAATGCAGGAAACCCACCTAGTAGGGAACACTTGCAGGGCCATGGATAGATAGGGGTCCAAATTAGTTGTACATGGCGGTTTTACATCTGGCTCCAGGAGATCAGGCATACAAATCTGTAAAAATCTCCACAGAGGACCTGGGCTGACCCACAGGGTAGATTTGCTGTATTAGAGGCAATCTGGGAAGAAAAGCTGAACAACCTAATAACAGCCTGCCTTCCCCCCACCCCCCCCCCCCCCGGTGCTCCATAAATCAGCCCTCACTGACCTAAGTAAACTAATCCTGGAATTGCCACTTGGTAGCCTAGTGGCTGGGAGGAGACTTCAACATGACCCTGAACGACCACATAGATAGGCGACCACCATGAGCCAGCCCCGAGATAATATGCCACTATCAGACTTCCTTGGTGCCTGATCGATGTATGGCACCATTTCAATCCCCATTCATTATAATTTGAATTTCACTCTGGAGCACACAACAGCCTATCCTGCATAGATTGTATACTGACACATATGACAGAAATCAATAGCTATAGAGAAGACCGTTGCCTAGCATGTGGTATATCGTATCACTCCCCGGTCTGGGATACGCTCACTTTTGAAAAATATTGACACAGGACACATCTAACACTCAATCCATGGTTCCTCAAAATCCCAAGTATAAAGGAAAAACTGATACACCACACAGATCTCTATTTTAAAGAAAACAAGGTCTCGGTCGAATCAGCACAAACACTATGGGAAGCCTTTAAAACAGTGTTAAAGGGCCAAGCACTTGCAGTTGAAGTGGGACATATTTTTATTTATTTATTTATTACCGATTTGTAGAGCGCCTGGTGACCCGGAGGCATCCCCGCGCTATGTCGTTTGTGGGAACCAGAGGAGAGAAGAGGGAAAGAGGAGGGGGGTTTATTTTGGAAATAAGAGCGTTTTCAATTTTTTCCTGAAGATCAGATAGCTGGGTTCAAGCCTAAGGGTGCGGGGAAGTGAGTTCCACCCGGCGGATGCCTTCATGGAGAAGCGTCGGCCGCCGGTCCGTGTCTTCCTGTATCTGGGGATGTTGGCCAGACGCTCATTCTCCGAGCGTAGGGGTCTAGGGGCCTTGTAAGGAGTGACCAGGTCACTAAGGATTGCAGGGCCGACGCCATTCAGCAGTTTATGTGCAGTACACAGGGCCTTAAATTCGACCCTTTGACGCACTGGAAGCCAGTGTATGGCCTTAATTGCTGGTTTGGCTGATACTCTAGAAGGGAGGTTCATGAGTAGTCGGGGGGCTGCATTCTGTGTGCGTTGGAGTTTCGCCATGGTAGCCTCCGGAGCTCCCAGATATACCATGTTGCTGTAATCTAACCGCGCAAGTATTAGACCTTGGACTAGGAGTTTCCTAGATAGGGGCGGGAGTAATGGAAGGATCCTGCGGGTGGTGCGCATAAGCCCGAAACAGGTGCCTGCTGTTTTGGATGCTTGGGTTTTCATCGAAAGCTCGGGTTCCAGCCAGACTCCTTCGTGTGGGAATTTCCCCGAACACATCTGGCCAGACCGATGGGGGGATGGTAGCCCATTGTTTGCCCATAAGCATGACTTCGGTCTTTGACCCGTTTAATTTAAGTGAAGACTCACACATCCAATTGTGAATTTCCGTGAGGCAGTTTGACAGATTGTCCGGGCGGTCGTCCAGTTGGGATAGTGAGACGACCAGCTGCGTGTCGTCAGCGTAGCTCACTATTTTGATCCCGAAGGGGGTAACCACGTCTTCGAGAGGGGCCATATAAGCATTAAATAGCGTGGGGCTTAGTGACGACCCCTAGGGGACCCCGCTCGTGAGGGGGAGGGTGGTAGAGTGGTAATTGCCACCCCATACCTGAAACGAGCCCCCTGCCAGGAAGGACTCTATCCACCTGAGCGCCGAACCTGCGAGCCCTGCTGCAGCCAGCCGATGGAGTAGGACACAATGGTTAACTGTGTCGAATGCTGCACTAAGATCCAGGAGGATCACTGCCATTGACCCTCCTGAATCCAAGATGCGCCTTGCCTCCTCGATGACGGCAAGAAGGGCGGTGTCTGTGCCATGGCCCGGGCGGAACCCAGTTTGGGACTGCCGTAAGATGTTATTTACTTCTAGAAACTGTGACAGTTGCCCATTGACCAGTTTCTCGGCCAATTTGCTGATGCAAGGAAGGAGTGAAATTGGCCGGTAGTTCGCCATATCGGCTGGGTCCAGCTGGGTTTTTTTTAGGAGTGCCTTGACTACTGCACTCTTCCAGCTGGAGGGGACCGAGCCTTGGGCGAGCGAGCTGTTTATAAGCTCCGTGATCGTAGGCACGATGACAGGGGCTAAAGTTTTAAGAAATCTAATAGATGCGGGATCCAAAGGTGAACCGCTTTTTATTTTGGCCATAGTTGTATCTACCTCGTTCCATGTTACTGCCCTAAAAGCAGACAGTTGAGGGCGCAGGCTGCTTCCTGTCTGAGTGGTGGATGTTTCATTGTCCATATGGGACGATAGGCAGGGAGGGGGAAGGGAGACTAGAATGCGGGCAATTTTATCGTTGAAGTAAGTAGCCAGTTCGTTACTACGGTCCACCGGGGGGGTATTGGAGGAAGATGGAGCTGGTATTTTCAATAGCTCTTTTACAATAAGGATGGATTCCCTTGCTGAGTTGGTGGAGTTTTTTATCCTCGTATCGTAATGGGAAGCTTTGGTGAGCTTCAGAGTTGATTTATATATTCTCACCGATTTCTGGTAGGTTTCCTTGCTGGCATGCTGCCAGTCTTTCCTCCATAGCCGCTCTGCTTTCTTGCAGTTTTTGCGGAGCGTCCGGAGTTCCGGGGTATACCATGGGGCGGATCCTGGTTTCCCGTTTTTATCCTCCCAGGTTCTAATAGGGAGGATGGAGTCCAGTGATGTGACGATCCACTCCCTGAATTTACTGTCTGCGATGGCCGGATCTTCCGAGTAAGTGGGGGTAGTTGACTTCAGGGTTCTGGCCCAGTCCTCTGTGGAGAGCTTGGACCATGTCCTGTCCCTGGTATAGGTGGAAGACTTGTGAGGTTTCTTAAAAGCTCCTGGCAGACGGAGAGGGACTAAGAAATGGTCCGTCCATGGGAGGGGGAGGGACTCTATGGCTTGCATGGTAGAGATGTTTGTGAACACCGGGTCAAGCAAGTGACCCTTGTTGTGTGTAGCTCCGGAGTTTAAGAGGTGGAGGTCGTAAGCCGCCAATTCTGCAATCAAGTCGGCTGCCCCTATATCTAGAGGGTCATCGAAATGAATATTCAGGTCCCCTAGTATTGTGAAGTTGGTACTGGTGTGGGCCTGAGACACTACAACATCCAGGAGAGCCCTGGAAAAAGGGCCCGGATGACCAGGAGGGCGATAAACTAGGAGGCCTGATAGCGAGTTAGTCGGAGCCAACTGGATAGTAAAATGAAGGCTTTCAGAATCAAGGACATGCGCATCATTAGCTTTGCAGGGGAGATGGTCCCGATGGATGATGGCCACACCACCTCCCCTACTGGAAGGACGAGGTAGGGACTGAATAAGAAAGCCCGGGGGGATAGCTAGGACCACATCTGAGTCCGAGTGATCGGAGAGCCACGTTTCCGTCAGGAACAGAACGTCGATCTCGTGGTCTTCTATTAGATGGTTAATTAACAATGCGTGTTTAGGGAGTGAACAACAATTCAAAGTGGCCAGTTTAAGGGCTGAGGGCATGGCGAGTCGGCTAGGGAGTTTGAGCTGAGCTGGACGGCAGAGGGTGCAACTGGTAAATGGTCCTTCGATATCATGTACATAATTACATGAGGTATCCATAGTAGATCTGAGACTTAAAAGGTCCCGACGTGAGTAGCTTACCTTAGGGGCAGCTTGGTCCGACAGGGGTTCTGGCCCTGGGCCCGGCCGTGCGCTGACGGGCGCAGACGGGCTTGCCTTAGGCGCGCCTCCGGCGCGCAAACGGCGCTCCCGCTGCGCTCGTCCGCTGCGCTGGTATGGCCGGCACATTTGATGTCGAGGGGAGTGGGTGTGGCCTCGTGGTGGGCGTGGCTACGCCTTCGAGCCGCGATGGCGGTTTGGGTGTTCTCCCTGTCTCAGCGCTAGGCTACGCTGTATCAGGGGAAGTCAGGAGGGCTGCTCGGCGCGTTGGCAAGCGCTGCTGAGTTCAGGTGAGCTCGGGTTTGTTGTTTAAAAACAGTGCAAATGAGATACGAAAGTTTTAAAATAAACAGAGCAAAAAACAATCCTCCGGCTTTCCGCCTCAGAGGTCAGACAAACAATAATACTAGGCGCTTGTATATCAGCGTATTTGTACTATTTCAGGTGGGCGTGGCCTCGTGGTGGGCGTGGCTACGCCTTCGAGCCGCGATGGCGGTTTGGGTGTTCTCCCTGTCTCAGCGCTAGGCTACGCTGTATCAGGGGAAGTCAGGAGGGCTGCTCGGCGCGTTGGCAAGCGCTGCTGAGTTCAGGTGAGCTCGGGTTTGTTGTTTAAAAACAGTGCAAATGAGATACGAAAGTTTTAAAATAAACAGAGCAAAAAACAATCCTCCGGCTTTCCGCCTCAGAGGTCAGACAAACAATAATACTAGGCGCTTGTATATCAGCGTATTTGTACTATTTCAGGTGGGCGTGGCCTCGTGGTGGGCGTGGCTACGCCTTCGAGCCGCGATGGCGGTTTGGGTGTTCTCCCTGTCTCAGCGCTAGGCTACGCTGTATCAGGGGAAGTCAGGAGGGCTGCTCGGCGCGTTGGCAAGCGCTGCTGAGTTCAGGTGAGCTCGGGTTTGTTGTTTAAAAACAGTGCAAATGAGATACGAAAGTTTTAAAATAAACAGAGCAAAAAACAATCCTCCGGCTTTCCGCCTCAGAGGTCAGACAAACAATAATACTAGGCGCTTGTATATCAGCGTATTTGTACTATTTCAGGTGGGCGTGGCCTCGTGGTGGGCGTGGCTACGCCTTCGAGCCGCGATGGCGGTTTGGGTGTTCTCCCTGTCTCAGCGCTAGGCTACGCTGTATTAGGGGAAGTCAGGAGGGCTGCTCGGCGCGTTGGCAAGCGCTGCTGAGTTCAGGTGAGCTCGGGTTTGTTGTTTAAAAGCAGTGCAAATGAGATACGAAAGTTTTAAAATAAACAGAGCAAAAAACAATCCTCCGGCTTTCCGCCTCAGAGGTCAGACAAACAATAATACTAGGCGCTTGTATATCAGCGTATTTGTACTATTTCAGGTGGGCGTGGCCTCGTGGTGGGCGTGGCTACGCCTTCGAGCCGCGATGGCGGTTTGGGTGTTCTCCCTGTCTCAGCGCTAGGCTACGCTGTATCAGGGGAAGTCAGGAGGGCTGCTCGGCACGTTGGCAAGCGCTGCTGAGTTCAGGTGAGCTCGGGTTTGTTGTTTAAAAACAGTGCAAATGAGATACAAAAGTTTTAAAATAAACAGAGCAAAAACAATCCTCCGGCTTTCCGCCTCAGAGGTCAGACAAACAATAATACTAGGCGCTTGTATATCAGCGTATTTGTACTATTTCAGGTGGGCGTGGCCTCGTGGTGGGCGTGGCTACGCCTTCGAGCCGCGATGGCGGTTTGGGTGTTCTCCCTGTCTCAGCGCTAGGCTACGCTGTATCAGGGGAAGTCAGGAGGGCTGCTCGGCGCGTTGGCCGTTACATAATAAAGAATGGAATGGATGAATAGAACAGTTAGAACAGGATATCACAAAGGTTGAAGACTATTACGTCCAGGCCCCCATTGTGTCCAACAAACATAAATTAGACATCAAGAAACTCGAATGTAAAGCTCTAGTGACGGAGGCAGCCAAGGCCAAACGCAGTCCAACACAAACTATACGAAACAGGGGATAAAGCGGGCAAACTTCTAGCCTGGTTAGAAAAGCAAGAACAAGCCCAGCGATGGGTTCCAATGTTAAAAATAGATGACACTACAATAATCACAGACCAACAAGAGATGTCAGAGGCCTTTGCTGACCACTTTGAAAGGCTGTACACACCAGCCATCGAAACTGCTGCAGAAGATTCCTAATAACTATTAGCTGACATCTCCCTGTTGGCTCTATCCTCTGACGACTGGGACTTGCCATTGGGAGACCCCACAGAAGATGAAATATGCTTAGCAATCAGTAATATACAATCTGGGAAAGCGATGGGACCCAACGGAGTCCAAATTGAAACTTAAACTCACAGCATCCAAAGAAGCAGCATATCTGCAAGATATGTTCCTAGTAAGCAACAAGTAGGGGGCCCCTAACAGAAGACCAAAGACTCGCCTCAATAGTTGTAATACACAAAAAAGATAAACCAGCAGATTCCTGTAGCTTCTACCGACCTATCTCACTAATAAATGCTGAGGCCAAAATCCTTGCAAAGATACTAGCGTCCCGCCTTGTCTCCATCATTACAAAAATAGTACACACGGACCAGTCATGGTTCATTACCGGCCGCAACACGGCCTTGAATATACGCTGGCTACATAATGTCCTGGGTCTAAAAGACACAATTGCTGAAGACGCAGTGATACTCTCGCTAGACGCAAAGATGTCATTTGACACGATTGAGTGGCCATACCTCTTTGAGCTCTTGGAGTGCATGGGCTTCGGCCCTAAATTCTTAAAGTGAGCCAGGCTCCTTTACACAAACCTCAAAGGAAAAGTAAGTGTAAATAACCTCACCTCACGGACGGTTCCACTGAGGAGAGGAAGGGGGCATTGGTGCTGTCTATCACCCCTGATCTTCTCCCTGATGCTAGAACCCCTCGCAACCTGGGTGAGAGGTGACCGACTAATTAAAGGGTTAAAATGGGCAGAAGGCCATGAGGACAGAATATCCTTATATATTGACGACATCTTACTATATCTAGCATCACCTGCGAGATAAATCACTGGAATCCTCCACATCTTCGCAAACTTTGGCAAATACTTAAGCTATATTATTAACTGGTCCAAATCTGTAATATATATTCTTCACAGACTAAACCTAAAATTTCCATCCTAATGTGCTGCGTCAGCTGCAGTGGAGGGATTCCACTACCTAGGGATCTACATTACCCCAGAACCAGCACTTTTCTATACCAAAAATGTCATGAGCCCCCTAAACCGATTGCAGAATGATGTGCGACACTGGAGAGAACTACCACTGTCTCTATTAGGGCGCGGAGTGCTGTTTAAAATGCTGGCATTGCTGTGATTCCTATATATCCTACAAAACAGCCCATTTAAGGTCCCTGAAACCTACTTCAGAAGCATAGACAATGAAGTTAGAACACTGCTAGAAGATGGCAAAACCCCACGCATCAATAGACACAAGTTAACGAGAAGCTGGTACGATGGTGGGATAGCACTGACTGACATATGGCTATAATACTAGGCATCTCAACTAGTGGTCATCAACCACTTGGTCTACCACTTGCAGACTGAACCTGCATACCAGATGGATAGGCTATGAATGGGAAAGGAAGGTTACAAGAGGGCCTTATACTCAAAACCCAAAAAAGGATATTACACAGACCCTACGGCCGTCACAATTGATATATGGCACCAAAGGAACAAAATACTAGGATGGCAAGGGAAAATAACTCAAGCTACGCCACTGGACAGCTCAACAACTAGGCAAAATGGGCACAAAGCATTTGATTTAGGCGCCTTGACGCCCATCGGGCTAAGTTTGCGCAATATAAGAACAGTTTCATTCATTCATTCATTCGGGTTTGACAGATGGGATCCCATTGGCTTTTCCACAGTAGGGGACCTATGGAAAAACAGAAACATAATCCGCTTCTCAGAATTACAATAAGAGTCTGACCAGGCATATTAGGAAGTGTTTCTATACATGCAAATCCAGCACACCCTTATTACAGCTGTTCCCAAACAGGGTGGGGTGGCAGAGGCATCCCCTCTAAAGACCGGCTACTGTCAGAGCCCATGAAAAAGAAGAAATCTCGTTGACGTACTAAAAATGATCTAATAATTTACCAGACCCACCCCTACAACTCCGAGAACGGTGGCTGTGTGAGGTCGGGCCGCTAGAGGACGAAAAGTGGTAATCCGCTTGAAGTTCCCCCAAGAAATAGCCATACCGCTAAGATTCCATATTATTCAACTTGAAGTACTACATAGGACATATCTATCGGGGGCCGCACTGACCAAAATGGGATGGAGGGAGGACTCACAGTATCTTAGAAACGGAGGAGGGAACATTTCACCATGTGATATGGGGCTGTCCAAATATTGCACCATTCTTGGAAAACACCACATGATAGATGTAAAACGTGATTGACAAAGAGATTCACCTGACACCCAAGCTAGGCCTACTCAACATATGGGACACTACAGACCTCACAGCCATAGAATTGCAATGGGTCACACTAGGATTTACACAAATCAAACGCAGTATTGCCATACAAAGGGTGGCTTGCGAAACGCCAACAGCGAAGGGGTTGGCGAATTATATGGATAAATGTATGATAGCTGAGGAAGAAGTTTTTAAAAGTAGTGGCTGTCCCAAAAAATGGGAGAAATGGAACACCTACAGAGTAGAGATCTGCATCTCCCCAATGACCAAATTAACAGGGGGTGGCGGGGGCATGGGTCGGCCGAGACAAGAAGATGTGCTGAAATAATATCACCGACGAAAGTGTCTGCATAAAAGATGTGAATTGATATACCATGTTATCATGTAAGAAATCAATGTGACCTGTAAGAAAAATAATTGAGATGTTTAATAAAAAAGAATGTATTTTTTTTAAAATGCTGACTTTTGGAAGTCCATAGAGTTTATTTTAGCATGTGTGTGACACTGAACATGTAATCAAAAGCAAGGGGTCCAACAAAGGGGATGTGACACCTCGTCCCTTTAATTCATCATAATCCAAATTCAGTAAAGAGCATCTGCACCCACGACACACCCCAATAAGACTTTCTTGTACAAAACCATTCCCTTTGCAGGATGCCATATAAACAGGACCACTATAGCAATACCAATAAAATATAAGTATTGTTCTTTATGGGTACATGTTCAGTACAGCTGCTGACAGCAACGTAGCACCAAGCCTGAGTGAGATACAGGTTTGTTTATCATTATTAAGAATAATTGAGTTTGTTGATTCATTTTGTTTAGGGATATACAGGCACATGCATCAATATTGCATTTTGTGATTCCTTAATTGCGAAAAATAAGGAATCGCAATTAAGGAATCGCAAAATGCAATGCATCAAGAAATCGCAAAAAAAATTGCGATTTCTTAATGTTCCTTAATTGCGACTCGCAAATTGCGAGTCGCAATTAAGGAATACCTGCCCATTCAATTAAAAAATACCTCCCCATTCATTCCTATGGGCCTAAAGGCCCATAGGAATGAATGGGAAGACATTCTCAATTTGTGATTAGCAATTAGCGAATCGCAAATTGCGAATGCGATTTCAAGGGTCGCAATTAAGGAATACCTGCCCATTCAATTAAAAAATACCTCCCCATTCATTCCTATGGGCCTAAAGGCCCATAGGAATGAATGGGAAGACATTCTCAATTTGTGATTAGCAATTAGCGAATCGCAAATTGAGAATGCGATTTCAAGGGTGCAGGGGTGTCCAAAGGACACCCTGTTGCACCATTGAAATCAATCTGTGCACATATGTGTGTGCACAACATGCCCTAAGGGCATGTGTGTGCACAACATGAAACTTTGAAAAATGCACAAAAGTGCATTTTTCAAAGTTTTCGCAAATTACCATGAGGTTCAACCTCATGGTAATTTGCTCCCCCTAATTGCGAAATCGCTATTTTTTAAAGTTTCATGCATTGCATTTAAGGAATCGCAAAATGCGATTCCTTAAATGAAATCGCAATTTGAGAATTCGCAAATATTTGCGAATTCTCAAATTGGGAGGGCCTTCACCCTTCATGTATTCCAAACGCAGATTTTGCAATCGCAACCGGCCGATTTTTGCGATTCGCACCGTTTGCGATCGCAAAATCCTTTGATGCATGTGCCTGATAATGTTTTCCATAATAGTAAGTCTTCAGATCCTTCCTGAACTGCAGAAGTGTTTGAGCAACTTTGACTCTGAAGTGAAGCTTCCAGTTCGTGGGGGCTTAGTTGGTGGAGCTGTGTTTAATTTGAGCACGTGGTTTCCGGTGCTCCGCACCTCCACTTAATTGGTTTCCAGAGCTGGCACCAGCACTTAATTGTCAACACTGCACTTATGACAGTCTACCACATGGTGGCGCTGCTCATCTTATTTAGAGCTGTGCATTACAAGGGGTGTTTAAGAATACAATACACATTAGAAAATACCAATTCCTGCCTCCTCAGCCATTCCTTGTGCTTTGGGGAGCTGGAATAATCTGAACTGTCGCACTTCCGGAGGGAGAGATGGTTAGTAGTTGCTTTTACAGCGAAGATAGAGGAAATGTTTGGTGCAAACTGCAGTGGCCTCCTGGTGAGAGCCATGACACTCTTTTACAAATTAAGCACTAAGGTGGAGGCCAGTCTTCCGGCCTTCTCTGTTTTGCAGTTTTTAGTTTCTGGTCTGGCAATGTGCTTATTTCTCGTGTAGCAACTACTGACTAGACTGAGGTGGGTATTTTATTAGCCAGGTATATGCAAACCTTTTCTGAAGGCTTTGCAGCTAGTTTTAAGGGTGATGCAGGTGTGGAGGTAGAGCCAGTGTTGCTCCTTAAGGTTTGTGGTGATATGATCAGCATGGTTCAGGTCTTTAATGAGACATGCGGCAGATTGTTGCATGCCTCTTAGTGTGCCAGTATGATATTAAGGGGTCTGTGGAGCAGGGCACTGTACCATACTCACAACTCTACTGCAGAGTTGTCTGAACTTCAATGCTGCACCATCCCATCCACCTTGTAGTTGGAGACCAGTTTGGCGAAGGCCAAAGGGTCACCTGACCTTTCTTTCTTTGGGTCCCCTTGGGGCTTCATTATGCAGCTTAACGGAGACTGTCGCAGGGTTGTGGTCTTTGGTCAATACACAGGGGATTGGGAAAGAAAAATGTCACAGTGTAACACCTTTTCTTGGACCTGGTATGGATTTGTCTCATGTATTTGATTCCTAAGAGAATAAACAAATAACATATACTATATTGTCTTCTTTTTAAGGGAAACATGTTAATTTAGAAAGTGAATTTTGATATAATGTGACATTGCAATTTATAGAGGTTGGCATTTGAAAATAAAATACAACTGGAATAAATCACTTTAAATAATGTTAACTAATGAAAGAGTATGAATGTGAACAAGGAAGAGCAATAAAAAGTCAAAGAAAAAGAGTCTTAATGAAAGAAGAGAAAAGAGAAAGGACGGAAGTAGCATGAATTTAGTTAGGATAAGAAAAAGCATCATTCTTAACAGTATTGGACAGCTAAGTGGTAAGTGGCAATCAAAATCAATTAGGTTTGACAGTGATGGAGCAGGGTTTTCGTGAAATAAAACCTGCACGGATTGAACTCCCAAAGTGTGAAATCATTAATCGTGTAATGTGCAAAGTAGATGCGAAGAGAGCTAACATAAGGGAAAGTGAAAACTGCCCAAGCAAAAACTCAAATGCTGGAGTAGGCTGCAAATGCTTATGACTAATGGAAAACAAAAGGACTAATGCTGCTTGATTGTTCTTTACTAATATAGGATGGAAATAACCTTAACCTGGCATGCACATGGGCAAATACATCACTCAGTGTGGGTATGTTATGGTAGAGCATTATAAGTAATTAATAATGAATGTGTTTGTTTTCCATAGAAATATGGTTTTCTGCTCTGCAGAAAAGGCCCGAAAGTCATTTTAGAAAATAAATGCAGGTTTAATCTGAGCGAGAAAGGGAAGGTGGAATCTGTTCATCCTTCACTAGCCCTGTGTGTCTGCCAAAATTTGAGTGGAGAAACAAAATAATCTTTGGAAGCGGAACACTTCCTTAGAGAGAGACGCAATTGAACAATCGAGGCACAAAAGTAGTTACATGACCGAGATAGAGGAAATGTGTACTAGGACAGCAGCACAAATTTGTATTTCCTGGGCTGGAAGTTGATAAAATGAGTAAAGAGGACAATGGACAGTTTTACAGAAGCTTCATGACGGGAGTGGTGTGACAGCACACCCCCTTCCTTAAGCAATAGAATGAAGAGAAATTGTGTGTTATGATACTGTTAGACCTGGCACCATTGGCGTGGGTCTCCCTTCCATTTTTGCTGTTGCCTCATGTGTTTTTGCTGGTGTTAGATGCTTTGGGCACTGTGCGACTGCTGTCCAGTGCCACGGTGCGAGTGCTCCCTACTGTAAATTGATATATTGATTAGTGGTTCCATGATTGGATGTTTAGTTTACATGTCATACCCTAGTACAGTGCACTGAGTGTGCCCAGGGCGTGTAAATCCAAATACTGCTAGTGGGCATGCAGCACTGGTTGTGCCACCCACAGAAGCGGCCTTGTAAAATGTGTCTAAGGTCTGCCATTGCAGAGCTTGCGTGCAGTCTGGTAATGTCATGCTGACTGGGCAAGTGCACCCACTTGCCAGTCCCTAAGCCTTCCCTTGACTTCATATTAGTCACCCCTATGGTAATCCCAAGGGCAGGGTGCATTGTAAGTACAAGGTAGGACAAGCCCTGATGTGTGTGGCATGTCCTAATAGTGAATTACAGCCATTTTGGTTTTCACTATTGCAAGGCTACCTGTTCTCCATAGGCCAGAATGGGCTGTTAGAATTATTACACTTTATAATCCTATCAGACTCAGAGAACATGGTAGAAATTCGAGTTTAGTATGCCTTGACTCAGAATAATAAAATACACATTTTAGTAAAGTTTATTTTAATATTCTGTGTTTGCAAACACCACTTTTAGAAAGTAGGTATTTGCTTGCCTAACCATTTGAGCCTGCCTTTGCGAGGTTGTGTATTCCTTGTCTGGATTTGTGTGTGACAGGGCTGGGGAATTCCAGGAGACAGGCTGGGGCAGCCCGGTGGTGAATAGGGAGATCTGCATCTAGATGGGAGGGAGGAGTTGCACCTGGGACCTGAATAGGGCTGGGCTTTCCCTCTACAATACTGGCCTTGTGGTACGTCTGATGTCTCTGCCCTGCACTCTGAAAGAAGAGGAGGAAGACTGTCAACAAAGTGCTCCAGGACTGTACTTGCCTTCCACAATGCTGGCTTCACCTCCTGTGGGGCGTCTGATGTGCCTGCCCTGCACTGTGAAAGGATAGGAGAAGTCTGGTAAACAGAGTGCTTCAGAACTGGTTTTGACTGGGCATAGACCCCTCTCCCCTCAGAGAACAAAGGATTTTGGGGTATAAGTATTGGGACCCTGATCCGAAGAAATTAGATCACTCATGGACTTACAAGACGAAACCTCTGCTGAGGAGAAGGATCCTGAAGAAACTGAGGAGAGACTATTCCCAAGCTGAAGTGCTGATTGGGGGATTGGCCTGCAGTGGTTGCCTGACTGCGAAAGAAAGGAGAAATAACTTTATGAACTTTTCTTTCAAACTTGTGCAAAGATCTCCAAGGGCTTGGAAGAGAGCTTGCCCCCTGACCAAAGCCCCAGGACCAGTGGACTTCACCAGCCTTTGTGAATTACTGCTGGAAACAAGTGGCTACAGAGGCAGGGAGCTGTGACCGACTCTCACAACCGGCCCGGTGTCCTGTAGGGACTGCACCAAGCAACATCCGCCTCGAACAACGCAAGCTCTGTGCTCACCGACTCCGTCCTGACGCCTTCACCGAGCCCTAGCCTGCACCGCGACTGGAAGGACACCGCGATGTGCAACGCCTCGCTACACCGAATCAAACTGGTCTGACCAACGCGGTCACTGCTGCTGACTTCGAGTCCTGTAACCGCACCGGAGTTGGGCACCTCCTCGCATGCTTTGAGACGCACCGCCCGACTCGCACCGCTGTCCGGACTGATAAACCCCAGCTCCCGAACTCCGGCTCATTCACCGCACCAGAAGCTGCAAGCACTGCATCGAAGCACCGTCTCGCCCTGCAACGCAAGCCTTGGATCCACTGACTCTGACCACGGGCAGCTGCCTGCATTGCATCGAGGGACAACGCATCCTGCATCGCTTCCTTTCTGCACCGCGATGATCACTGGAACCAGCTCGCACATCTGTGCCGGCCGCCCCAAGTAAAAGGTACGGTGACTGAGTCTGTCGGCCATTGAGTGGGCCCATACCGACGCGGTCCGCTGGATTTGCTAGACACTTATTTTTAACAACGCTGTAGCCCGTCCGGGCTACCGACTTGCACAGAACCTTGATTTAAGCCTTTTTAACAAGCACTCTAGAAAGCTAAGAGTACTGTGGATTCTTTTTGTCGTTTATTGGTCTTGTGGTAACTCTATATAAAGTATACCTTATTTTTTATATAAAACCTGTGTGGTGTCCATTTGTAGTGTTGTCACTGGGTTACTGTATGTGGTCATAAATGCTTAACTTACACCGCCTCTGAAATAATCCTTGACTGCTTGCACCACGCCACCTAGAGGGTGAGCAGGGGTTATTTTAGGAGTGTAATCCCCCTTACTCTGACTAGAGGAGAGGGTCTCTATTTGTCACAAGTACCTACCTGTGCCAACTAGAGACCCCCAATTCTAATAGATACAATGTGGGTTGGCCTTTTTGGGTTTTAGGGTATAATATTAGGTACTTGGTGTGAGAGGAGAGGGCTGCATCGCTGTCTCCAAATTGGGCTGGCTGTTTCCTGTTAGCTATTTCCTGACTAAGGGGCCGATTCCGATGTCGGACGGACCTGACTATACTTCACAATGCAAGCATGCATTCCGAAACGGAATGCATGCCTGCATTGTGTAGAGCAGGGGTGCAGTTCCTCCCTGCACCCTGTTGCCGGCACTCCAAGGTGCCTGCCACCGGGTGCAGGGATCAACAGAGGGGCTTGCCTAACCATTTGAGCCTGCCTCTGCGAGGTTGTGTATTCTTTGTCTGGAATTGTGTGTGACAGGGCTGGGGAATTCCAGGAGACAGGCTGGGGCAGCCCGGTGGTGAATAGGGAGATCTGCATCTAGATGGGAGAGCCCCCATGGGTGCGGCCTCACACCCATGGGGGCCCTGCTGGGGGGACCCCAGAGACAGTTTCCGACTGCCTTTTCGTGCCGGACACACCGGCACGAAAAGGCAGTGAAAAACTACCATGGTAATCCCTCGGTCGTAAAGAGGCGACCGGGGGAGTACTGAAGTATTTCCGAATGGCAGACGGGCTCTCCAAGCCCTTCGTAGGCCATCTGGAAATCCGAGTCGTATTCTATTCCGACCGAGCCGGAATGGCTTGGTTAGAAAGGAATCCGTCCGGCACTAACCAATGCGGTCGGAAAGGTTCCGAACATGGTTCGGAGCCCTTCTGACCGGAATCTGAATCGGCTCCTTAGTCTTTGCTCTTCAATTCTTTTTGAGGGGCCTTGCTGCTCTCATGGCCAGAGAGTAGTTTTCCGCAATTCCTTGTGGGTTAGTATAATATTCTGAATTTGTATAATCATTTTGCAAATGTCTTATGTCTCTAATCTTTTTTCTTTTTGCCTATCCACTTTCTCATTGCATTGATGTTAAGATGTGCTTCTGATATTTCTCCTTTATTGTTTCTTGTATGGTGATCAATAATTCAAGCTGTATTGTATTTGATGAGCAATTACATTATTTTAGATAAAGCATTATACATATACAAGTGAGTTTGTCTTTATTAGAGATATTGAATTTGGTTTATAAGGAGTATTACTAGTTCCAAATATTGGTTTGTCAAACCCTGATTACATAAATAAAAATTGCATTGCCACAAAGTATATCCAAGGATGATATTTTAATTAGTAATTGGCAAGTTTGGTACTTCACTCACCCAGCATGAAGGGGCTGATTGGGTAAAGAATTGGGCCCAGGAAATGGAAATTTGTTAGTCCCAGATCGCTGGATCAACTGTTACCTGCAATGAGCTGAGATTATATCAATCTAGCCTGTGATGATGACATACTAGATTCCACCAACATTTAAGAGAAATATTATCTAAGGACTGCCAAATGTAGGTAATAACATGACAGGTGATTGATCCACAAATTTCCTAAGTGTTCTATTAGAAGGCCAGACATCATGTAGGCTACCCAGAAAAAATTAATTATATGAAAGGGGTATGTGAATCTGAGTGATGTTATTAATGCGTTTCCAAACCGAAGACTAAAAAGTGGACAGAGATGGACAGGAAAAAAAATATGAAAATATGTTCCTGGATGAGTATTGCATTGCCAGCAAGTATCTTGGTGTGCGAGTTTACCCTTGAAAAGACAAACTGGAGTATAACAATGTCTATTGTAGAAAAAGTATAATGTTTGGGTGAGACTAGCGGTATGTGCAGTGGAATGTATTTTGCAACAGACTCCATCCCACAAAGACGTGGACCAAACAAAGTGTAAATGAGACCCCTATAATGGTTCTGTGATTGTTTTGGGCCTATATGGGTAAGGCAATCTAAGGTGCTTATAGATGATAGCAGCACCGGGGTAGATGGATGGTGCGATCGGAAGGGGAGATGAACCAAAGTGCGAGGCTGCAAGAGAGGAGTGATGTGTGAAGGCATCGTGTACCAGGACAGAAAGTTCATTTTACTGGGTGTACATTGTAGATGAGAGGATCAATGAGGAGAATAAGGTGGCAAACAGAATGAGAGAGCCTAAATGGTATAACCATCAATGCCGTTCATCGTAAAGTCTTTCCATGTTTCTTAAGCAGCTTATTATGCCAAACGTGGCTGTTCAATAACTAATTGATAGGGGTCAGAGGCGAAATGGAAAATGGTTTCAATAAGGTGCAGGAGTAAGCCACAATAACAAGCAACCAGAATTCAGGAGGGGCAGACATGAAAACAAATATGTTTGTTAGAGAAGGGTGATAACATGGTATTTTCCAGGGAGAACAATACTTTTTTGGACAGTGTCCTGAGGTTGTGACAAATAACATTGAATTTGCTTGATGCAAAAGCCCTATGATAGTGTAAGAGCAAAATTTGCTAATTCATTTGTAGGGGTGCATCATATTCATAGGTAGTTCACACCTACCTATAATCTTTTACTGTATTAATTTAGGCCATTAGAACGTGAACTGTACTAACGTGAACGGTGATGTGTTAGTGATATTTTCAATGTGAATGTGAAGAAATTAATATTACAACTAAATGTGGTAGATGAAAACATCAACGTGCAGAATTTGTATAAGTCGCTATCAAGTATTTACACAATTGATGTGTGTATGTAACGCCTTAGTTTAGAGATGCTCAGTAATAATGTTCACTTTCTGTGTGTAACTTCATGAGCCCTTTGTGCCATTTCTTATAATTGGACGATTTCTGTGGGCCTGAATTGTATTTTTCCCATGGAAGCTCTCGCATTTGACTTGATAGTGAATTTCATGTGCATACTGGATGTGTTCTTTTTCACATTTCTGTTGTAGGTGGATAATTCATTCTTGTTAGCTGGAATAATGTCTTTGTTTTAGGAGTTAGGTTTAGGGAGGAGAGGATACTTTGAACATTGATACTGATAATAAAGAACTGTTGTACTTTCTCATCAGAGTAAGCCTGGGAATATAGGGCATTTTGCAAAGGCCTGGGAGCATCGCTGCCGATGGAAATTTACCTACATGGAGGTGCCTTGATTGGATGGTGTGATGGCGCTATGCATCTTGGAATACTACCTGCAAGGGAAGTGTCACAGTTAGGGACAGTGTCCAGGGATCTTCTGCATTGCTATGAGAGAGAGAAAGCAGCTGAGAGCGAGTTCTGTACCTTTATGCTACTTGACCCATCCACACGGGAAAAGACTGCTTAGGAAGACTTCAAGCACTGACACCTTTTTGGATCCTGCCTTGCAAAATGCTAGACAGTATTCAACACTAGTGGAAGAGCAGAGATAGATTAATGCTTTATACTTACGAACCTCAGATGAATGGGACTCTCGACGTTGGTGGAATTATTTTTAGCATCCTGATTCTTGAACTTATTATTCTGTGCATGTTGCATCGCCTTAACTTTACCCGTAGCTTCGGCTTTGTATTAGTTCTGATGTATTTTTACACCCTCATTTTGAGGTGTTTGTATGTCCAACTGTTCTTAGCTTTATAATAAACTAATTAAACTTGATTGGGAGTCTGTAATTCTTCGGAGCCATAGTTCATTGGAACTGTGCAGATTGATGGGCTAATGACTTTACTCCCCTCAATGATTTCATGCTGACAAAAAGAGACATAGAGTTGTGGTTCCAGGGTAGATCTAGAACATGGAACCCAGCTACTTCAATAGTTAATAAAATTGAGGAAGTTAACACTGCTTAAAGTCTTCAGAAGTTCTAATTTTGACCAAGTGATTCAAGATGTTCTACTATTCTGTGAGGGCGCTGGGGAACAGGAACCCAATGAGATTATATACTTACATGTGACCGTTCAACTGCCTGCTCAGCGTCCGTCTCACTCCTCCTTCGACAAAAGAAAAAAGACTAAACTATGTTGGGGAAAACAAAATACTGGCATTAACACAGGGCAAACATAGAAAATGGACTCATATTTTCCCAACAGGAAGTGGTACGTGAGAAAGAAAGAAGGAAGTCAGGCAAAGAGAAGCAGATAAAAAGAGACAGTGCTGAGAGGAGGCAGAGGAGCGAACCAACGAGGAAACGGAGGAGATGGCACCACAGCGGGAAAGAGCTAACCAAACCCTGACCGCTGTTGGTTGAAGAAGTAGTCGCAGTCCCCATAGAGAAGTGGAGACCAAGGGAGCAGAAGGTACACCTGATGGACTAAGGACCCCAAGGAGAACGAGATGGCAGGGCGCTCCGACACCGGAACACCACTACATTCTGCAGTATCTCCCTTATGTCAGTGGAACTAGAAAGAAGCCCGGCACCTGCCAGGCTCACTGGGGGGGTGTCTTGACTAATTAGGTTCTGACATATGGGAATGGCGAAGGCGTTTTTGCCTGGGAGAGGAGGGGATCATTAAAAGGAGGGCCACTTAGTTTTTTTTGCTGAAAACCTTCTTTCTTTTGTATTCCCATAAGACACCAGAGTAAGGGTTTTCTTTCCTCATAAAGCTGTGAAAGGTACATTTAAGTTGTTTTATTTATCCGTAAGTAATTAAGTAAGTTGAACGAGTGAGATGAAAAAGATAGAAAAGAAAGGACCAGCTGAAGGTTAAGGTGAAAGAAAGCAGGGGCCAAAGATAAGAAGGAGAGCAGGAATACTAAGGAAAAAGTAAATAACAGTAGTACTATAAGAAGGTAGAAAAAAGAGAGGGTCGTACATACAGATAGAGCACCTACCTACATGTAATTTACTTGTTCTTCTCCAATGCATCTGGTCCCGAAGGCAAGGCATCCCTGCAAGAGAAGTGAAGAGAAGGTGTCCTCTGACATACCGGAAGCACATATTAAGACCAGAAGGGGAAAACCACATGGAGTATGAACTGAGAATTTTATTAGACATTACTGAAGGTAAAATAATAAAGACTCTGCTGTGGTAAACACCCAAAATATAGAATTAAAAATATCGAAAGGACAAAATATCGATTCAAATATATCAAGAGGACAGAACATAGAATAGACATAATATAGTTGGGAATAATATTGACATATAGGTAAGTAATATCGAATGTCATTATATTGAATGTTATTATAAAGAATGTCATTATATAGAATGTCATTATATAGAATGTCATTATATCGATTTTTTTAATTGTATTGTATGTTAGTATATGTGTTAAAAGTATATAATATTTTTTTAATGGATGTTACAATTTTTTGAAGATAATACATTTTATGTTAATTAATTTTGCGTATATTAGTTCCGAAGCGGGTTGTGGGTTTATAGGGGAATAGGGTGGGAAGTAAGTTAATTTAAATTTAAAAAAATGTATTAACTAATAATTTTATGGTAAATACTTAATATTGGTAATTAAGTTAATCAATGTATTATTAAATATTTAAAAATATATTAAACGTTTTTAATTAATTGATAATAATGTAAATTGTGTACATGTTTATTTAGTAAATAGTTAAATATTAATTATTAATGATTAATGTATTAGTATGTTAATTATGTTCATTTTTTAAGGAGTGTGTTGAGTGTTTATAGGGGAGTATGGTGTATATTAAATTAATTGAACATACAATTTTAATAATATTATATAATAGTTAATCAAAGTTATTTTATACTGTTAATTGTGTTATCATTGTTATTTTTTTCTTAATTGTTAATATCAAATTAATTAAATGTTAATTCATTATGTTAATTTATTCATATTTTAGACTATTGGAGGTGATGTTTATAGTGGAAAATAGTGGGACGTAATTAAATTTAAGTATTTAAATATTTTTTAATTAATTTTAATTAAATTGTAGGACTGGGTCTACTAAATTATTCCTCTACTCTATCCAACAATTTCCCTACTGTTGCACTCACTGGAGTGGTAATAGTAATTTTTACCCTTACGCTAGCCAACGCTTTCCCTACTGTTGCACTCACCGGAGTGGGAATAGTAATTTTTACCCTCCCGCTATCCAATGCTTTCCCTACTGTTGCACTCTCTAGAGTGGGAATAGTAATGTTTACCCCTACACTATCCAACACTTTCCCTACTGTTCCACTCATTGGAGTGGGAATAGTAGTTTTTCCCCCCGCTATCCAACACTTTCCCTACTGTTCCACTCACTGGAGTGGGAATAGTAATTTTTACCCTCCTGCTATTCAACACTTTCCCTACTGTTTCACTCACTGGAGTGGGAATAATAATTTTTATTCTTCCGCTATCCAACACTTTCCCTATTGTTCCACTCATTGGAGTGGGAATAGTAATTTTTACCCTTCCGCTATCCAACACTTTCCCTACTGTTCCCCTCGTAGGAGTGGGAATAGTAATTTGTACCCACCTGCTATCCAACAATTTCACTACTTTTCCACTCATTGGAGTGGGAATAGTAATTTTTACCCTCCCGCTATCCAATGCTTTCCCTACTGTTGCACTCTCTAGAGTGGGAATAGTAATGTTGACCCCTACACTATCCAACACTTTCCCTACTGTTCCACTCATTGGAGTGGGAATAGTAGTTTTTCCCCCCGCTATCCAACACTTTCCCTACTGTTCCACTCACTGGAGTGGGAATAGTAATGTTTACCCTCCTGCTATTCAACACTTTCCCTACTGTTTCACTCACTGGAGTGGGAATAATAATTTTTATTCTTCCGCTATCTAACACTTTCCTTATTGTTCCACTCATTGGAGTGGGAATAGTAATTTTTACCCTTCCGCTATCCAACACTTTCCCTACTGTTCCCCTCGTAGGAGTGGGAATAGTAATTTGTACCCACCTGCTATCCAACAATTTCCCTACTTTTCCACTCATTGGAGTGGGAATAGTAATTTGTACCCACCCGCTATCTAACATCCTTAACAACTCGGGCATTACCCCGCGCTGCTATTATGACGCTGCCTTTACAATGCAAGTCGTTACGACGACTTGCGCTGGAGGGCGCTATTGGATAGGGAATAGTTCATTTTCTATTCCAACACCTTCCCTACTGTAACGTGGGCTGGAGTTGGAATAGAAAATTAAACTATTCCACTATCCAGCCCTTACAGCGCAAGTCGTAACGACTTGCGTTGTAAAAACAGCGTTGCAACGGCACGCGGTGTAAAAGCCCGCGTTGTAATGCCGTACATCCCTTGTAGTATGAATACTATTTTTATTCACTACGCTATACAACATATCAATTTGCATAAAAAATATTAATATTATTATTTAATTCATTTTAATTAAATTGTAGGACTGGGTCTACTAAATTATTCCTCTACTCTATCCAACGCTTTCCCTACTGTTGCAGTCACTGGAGTGGGATTAGTAATTTTTACCCCTTCGCTATCCAACGCTTTCCCTACTGTTGCACTCTCTGGAGTGGGAATAGTAATATTTACCCCTACGCTATCCAACGCTTTCCCTACTGTTGCAGTCACTGGAGTGGGAATAGTAATTTTTACCCCTACGCTATCCAACACTTTCCCTACTGTTGCACTCACTAGAGTGGGAATAGTAATTTTTACCCCTACGCTATCTAACACTTTCCCTACTGTTGCACTCACTGGAGTGGGAATAGAAAATTTTACCCTCCCGCTATCCAATGCTTTCCTTACTGTTGCACTCTCTGGAGTGGGAATAGTAATGTTTACCCCTACACTATCCAAAACTTTCCCTACTGTTGCACTCACTGGAGTGAGAATCGTAATTCTTACCCCTATGCTATCCAACACTTTCCCTACTGTTCCATTCACTGGAATGGGAATAGTAATGTTTACCCACCCGCTATCCAACACTTTCCCTACTGTTCCACTCATTGGAGTGGGAATAGTAATTTTTACCCCCCGCTATCCAACACTTTCCCTACTGTTCCACTCACTGGAGTGGGAATAGTAATTTTTACCCTCCCGCTATTCAACACTTTCCCTATGTTTCACTCACTGGAGTGGGAATAGTAATTTTTATTCTTCCGCTATCCAACACTTTCCCTATTGTTCCACTCATTGGAGTGGGAATGGTAATTTTTACCCTTCCGCTATCCTAAACTTTCCCTACTGTTCCACTCGTAGGAGTGGGAATAGTAATTTGCACCCACCTGCTATCCAACATTTTCCCTACTGTTCCACTCATTGGAGTGTGAATAGTAATTTGTACCCACCCGCTCTCCAACATATTCTATACTTTTGCACTTGTTGTAGTATGAATACTATTTGTATTCACTACACTATGCAACATTTATATTATTGTTCTTTTTAATGCAGTGCAAAATATTAACTAGCATACATAAATATTAATATTATTATTTAAATATTGTATATATTTTATTTTATATATATATGTCATTATATTTCTAATAATGTTTTAAATATTTTATCTTTAAGAATATTATTCTTCAATATTTTTCAATATAAGTTAATATATAATATATATATATATATATATATATATATATATATATATATATATATATATATATATATATATATATATATATATATATGGTAAAAAATAATTATTACTTTTTTAACATTACATTTATTAATTTTCATTTTAAGCTTTGTTACATTATTTTAACTATGTTTTGTTTAATTATGTTTATTATTTAATTACTTTTATATTAGTTTTAATATATTTTAAAAAATCAATATTTTAGTTACCTATATTTTTAATAACGATATTTTGTACTCAATTTTTTGGTACTTACCTGTTTGTAGATAGGTATTCGATATTATGTCCCTCGATATTTTTGATTCTATATTCTGGACACTCGATATTGTGTCCCTCGATATTTAGTCACTGATGCCTCCGCTATCCCGGCATTTCCAAAGTCTGGTCGTTTTATTCAACGTATCACATATTCCAAATAATTTTTAAAATGATCTTGTCAATAGAACAGAAAGCAGGGACAGAATGCTCTGGGTGTGATATAGGTAAAAGAAAATCATCTGCATATGCAGTTAATTGTATGTAAATGTCCTTAATTTTAAACCTGGAAAAATTGTCTGAACTCCTTCATGGATTAAGGAAGGATTCCAAAGCTAAAACAAACAGCAAAGGAGATAAGGGGCAGCCCTAATAGAGCTACACAACCTCTATTAAGAGGAAAATAAGGGAATTGAATACCATTACCTATAACAGATAAATATGGTAGGAGTATAGCAAGGAGATAAATTGTAAAAAATGAGGACAAAATCCACGCCATTGCTGAGCCTTTATTAAGAAGCACCAATTGACCCTATGCTGCCCAAAGTCTTCTCAGGTCTCAGTACCACTCGCTGAGCGCAGGTGCATCAACCAGAGCTCGTCAGCTCGGTAGCTCAAGGGAGCTGTTTCAAATAGTAGTGGGTTGGTCGCACACTGCTTCACAATCCAGCACTCAGTTTGCCCCAATGCATCATAATAAATGCAGTGCATGATAACATTTTCTTTGGTGTCAGGATTTAGTTTTTCACCCTTGTTGGTGCAGCCAGTGCTGTGTATCTCTAGACACTTATTTCAGGATAATTGTCCTTCTTCAGTAGAGAGCAACATTTTTTGGGGGTTGCTGGAGATGCTGGCCAAAGTCTTCTCAGGTCTCAGTACCACTCGCTGGGTGCAGGTGCATTACCCAGCGGGGGAATTTTCTGCAGCCGGTCAGTTAGCTCCCATTCGAACAAGACCACCTGAAGAGCACCTCAATTCACTGTAGCATTGCTTCCCTGAGGTCCATGCTGCTCTCCGGGTACTGATGCTTTTGGTAATTATCGTCTATGGATAGCCATGGCTTTGAAGCAGTGTCTGTTGTGCTGGAGTCCGATTATATTATAGGGAAATAACCTGCATAGTGTGGGATTTAGAAATAATATAGAATACTTGGTTTTTACTCCACAGAAATATTGTTTTGAAGCTTGTGGTTTTCCAAAAACAGTAGTATATTTGCTGAGGCAAGGAGGTAAAGAATGGGTCCATGGGGATTGAGGGACAGGCTGGTTAGTTGGAAATCAGTCTGGCGAGGGCCAAATGGCCCCCTGACCCCATTATGCAGCTTAGCTGGGTCGGGCTTAGGGTGGTGGTCTTTGGTCAGAACAATTTAGTGATATCTAGTAGACGATTGGACAATACTGTCGGAAAGATTAACCTGATCTCAGTACTGACGTTGGTGTGGAGCAGCAGAAGCCACACCAAGTCTTACTGCATGTACAGTTGTGCTCAGGTAGTATGGACGCCTGACTGCAGTTTAAGATACAGCCTACCATGCATGCTTTCAAGGAGGTGCAGTTGCAGGGCCCGAGGGACTCATACTATCCCATGATGTCAGTACACAGCGCGAGTCCTTTTACCACAGCTGAGTCTTGACCTGGATTGCTCTCTGGAGGTCCGGGGGAATGTTCAACAATAACCTTAACATCTGCTCAATGTAATCCTATATGTTATTCTGTATTGAGCAGACCCTAGAACACCCTACCCCATTGTTGGCCCACTAGGGTGCACAAACTTAAGGAATCCTAAACATCACAGCTCTCGCACTTACTTTTCTGATCTCCCAATCAGTCCTCTAATGCATCCATGGGTGCACTGCTTCAGTGACCTGAAAGGAAAAATCCAGACTCAGTGTTGCCCCACTGCTTGTTGAGCAGAAGAAAATAAAAATAAATGATAATAACTAAAGGTTTTTATCATGTTTTTTTCCTTTGCGACTCCGGGTGGAGCTGGGCTGGATAGCTGCAGAGAGAGCAGGATTTGTTTGCACTCCCTCCCTACATGCACATGATGCTTTGACCGGCCAAACTGTCATGCATATTTGGCATGTTCTTCATTGGGCTGTGCTGCACAGCCCTATTGGAGAACATGCCCAAACTCTCCAGGTACTTCCTAAGTGGCCAAGCAGGCTGCTCAGACCAATCAGAACAGTGCTCCTGCAACGTCGTGATTGGCTGGCAGAGCCCGAAGGCTGGTTGAGGCAGAGGCAGGCTCAGCAAGAAAGTAGGGCTGGACTTTTCCCTCTTTTAAAGTGAAAGACCTGGCCTGGCCAGGTTCATTTTCAAGTGTGATAAATTGGGCACAACCTCAGCAGGAGAACACCCAAAATCCATGCTGGTGATACATATTAGAATGCAGTTCCTGGCACTCTCTCCTCCTCCCTGTAGTTACCCAGGCTGCTGAGGCTGGCAGCAGCCCTCCGTCCGCTGCTTCTGAGCAGATATGTGGTTCAGGCTTTGGAGATGTCTTCTACTAACCTCATTGTTCTCATTGGTTGGAAATATCAGAGATCATTAATGGTACTCTCAACTGCCGCTCACCATAGACAAAGTAGGATGAAACCTTCTTTAAACGTCCTCAGTTTGATGCTATTCAGGGAAGCCCTTGGTTTCTCACAAAAGGTGCTTAACATTTGTACTAGTGCTTCCTTGCTAAAGCTACAAAGCACATTACATTTAGAAGCGGGTACCTTTCTTATATTAATGTTCCAGTTTGGTGTCTGTTTAGCAAGGCAGTTGCTTAATTCTTACTAAGAGTAGACGGGTCACAGGGCAAAGGGCTCTTCTCCCCAGAACATTAGCACAGATACAAATGGTTAATACTCAATAAAGTCAATCATAGACTTGCACCTTACATGGTAGTCATCGATTAGACCGAAGTAATGAGCGTGAAGGCATAGGCGCTGGACAGTTGTAAACAACTTTCCAGTAACAGGCAGAATTATTGTGTTTGACAGAGCTGGGGGCTGGGCACCAATTTCATAGTGATGGAGCGAGGGTGAAAACAAAAAATTTTGTATACCCCTTGTAAAATTGCCTTCCCATAACTGCAAAATGTATTAATCGTGTGGTTTTAAAATTAACCAACGTAGAATAGAAAGCACACACACAAATACAAGTGAGATACTAATATGCTTGTGTTGCAAACTTAATCCATTATGTTAATCCGTCTTACTAATATAGTGCGGAAATGCTATAATCAAATGAAAGGCCTTTCATGAATGCATTCTAAATGTATTATTGTGTCAGAAACGATGGAGAATGATAAGAAAACAATGCATAAGGCTTAAAAGGCTAGGTAACCGCTAACAGGGTGAACATGGCGTGGGGGGAGGTAAACAGAAGGGTCCTACTTCAAAATCTAACGTTTAATTGTCTTTGTTTCTATAATAGTTCCCATTATGGCCCATGCGGCCTAGTAGATTATGGAAGGTTTGCGGGACTCCAGGGGCCTGATTCCGATCCTGGATTTTTTTTTCCATACAATTAGGATTTGTAGTTTTTTTCCATACAAATCCCTTCCAAAGCGTGTAGCACGATTTGTACGGGAAAAATACATACAGATCGGCCCAATCCTTACAAATCGGATCGGGAAAAGCTGTACGGCACGGACTTGTAAAAAAGGCCATACAAATTGTAAAAAGGCTGTCCAACCCGTCAAGTACGATTCGTACCTGTTTGTCAGCATACGATTTGTATGGAAAATGGCCTATATACGGGGAATGACTCGTACCGGGCAACAAAGCGAACCCCTATACGCCTCATACCCTGGTATGACTCGTTCTGAGGGTACGACTCATAACGGGGTACGGGTCGTATAGAGGTATGAAGCGTACAGGGGTCCCCTCACATGCGAGGCATGTGTATGGTGCGTACACCAAAATCGCCCATGTACGCACCGTACCCCAAAATCGCGTATGTACGCACCGTACCCCAAAATCGCTCATGTACGCACCGTACCCCAAAATCGCATATGTACGCACCGGACCCCAAAATCGCCCGTGTACGCACCATACCCCAAAAATTGCGTATGTACACACCGTACCCCAAAATCGCCTGTGTACGCACTGTACCCCAACATCGCGCATTTACACACCGTACATACCCCACTTTCCGTGTCATCCGTAGGCACTGTGCATACGCACCGTACCCCTGTATTCATGGGGTGTACGACGCGTACATGGGGGGGTCTGTCTCGTACTGTTTTACGGGCGTACAAGGCTTTTCCCGCACTTTTTGGCTCTTGTAAAAAAAGAGCCGTACCGCATGCCGTTTGTACGAATCGTACTTGCCGGGTTGTAAACTGCTGCCGGGAATACATGGGAACGTCGCGTACAGAGCAATCCAAATCGGAATCGCTTGTCTATACGAGTTGTATGGTCTTTTTTACAATTTGTATGGAGTGCGTCTATTTGTACGGATCGTACTTCCTAGGTTGTAGGGGCCTCCTTACAAGTGAAGGACTGGGTTTTGCTAAGACCCAGCGGTGCCAGGGATAACACCTGAAACCTTCGTGGGTTACCTGTTCCGGCGTACAAATGACAGAGACACGGGACACTTCCTTCGGCGTCAAAGATTCGAGGTTTATTTACTGCAGGGAACACAGAAGTCACGAGAAGTACATAACATGTAAGTTCACGGAGTCTGATTCGAATTGTATCTGTGGATCGCTCCTTTTATACAGTTTTTCGTCATAAGACAACATGATGAACAAAAGGTTACAACCCGGTTCCCACAGTACATTTCATAGGGGGTCGCTTTCATGTATTCAGGGCCCGGAACATAATTACAGTAGCATTTGGCGGTTCCCAACTGTAAAAGTACATCTTCCCACCATTAGTGCATTCCGCTCGGCTGAAAAATGAATCAAGGAAGAGTCAGAAAGAGGTGCAGAGGAAGACGGGGACAGTGAACAGATCTAAAAGAGTGTCAAGGGGGTGGTACCAGGAAACACGATTGCAGGGATCAAAGGAGACATGCCTAATGAATGCACAACTAAGACAATAGACCGGCACGGCAAGATGAGCCTCGAGCAGGGCCATCTGCCTTACAGTGTCATCCCCCTCATCATAAAGACACCCTCAAAAGAATACGTGTCTTCCGCTAGAGTTTGGGAATCCCAGGGTCACGAAGCTGACAGTGTCCGTTCGCTGGCTACTTGAGGGCAAGAAACAAAATGGATGCCACATCTAAAATGGAACCTGTGGGTTCAGATGAAGAAACCCACGAAACAAACACACGGTTTAGGCTAGCACAGCGAAAACGCGTACACCCACTAAACTCGTCATTTGCGGTTCATAGATACCAGACTCGACCATATTCGGGCGAGTCAAAACACCCCTTACAATTGTCACAGAACCTCACAAGTACGAGTTGTATGGAGAAACCGCTCCATACCACGGTTTGTACAGTGTTTTTCCAGGATCGGAATGAGCCCCTTGGTGAGTGTTCCACCACGCATGCGCAACTGTGCTCGAGAGATGTGCAAGCAGCCTGTGCCTGTGTGGCTGATGTCAAGGTTAGCGTGGCCTTAAAAGCAGAATGGTGCCAAGTTTAAGATGTCCGTGTCATGAGCCTGGGAAATTTTATGAAAGTGACAAGTTAAAGGACAAGGGTGAAGGAGTGTAATAATAAACAATCGCAACCTTATTATCCATGAAGCCATGACTAAGCGGAAATATGGACAATGAGGTGATGAGGTTATCCTCATCCACCCATTGAACGGACCAATGAGAATTGAATGTGGACCCTAAAAGTTTTAAATTTTAGATAGATAGTTAGGGATAAAGGGTATACAAGAGGTTGTTTGGAGGAAAGAAGGGAGCGTGCTTTTGAATAATTTTTCTCACCACAACATGCTGTTGGACTGATTGATTTTTCCATGGTGCAAAGACTTTGAAATGTTCTTGAGTTTAACTTTTGATGGGGCGGAGTCCTGATGGGAGGTGAACATCGAGAAAGAATAGAGAGGCTGTTTTTGGGAACCATTCTACTCTAACTCTCATTCTCATTGCCGATACATGTGGTAATATGTCTTTGACTTATTTTTCTGAACTATTCTGCTAATAAATGTAAACTGTTTGAATTTAATCTTCTTTTTCTTTAGGTGAATTTTAAATGTTTAATGGTGTTCGAATTAAAAGGTTAAATAAAATAAGGTCATGCTAGGAGATTAAATCTTTAAATGAAAATTAAATAAATTGAGAATTAATCTGGTCTTGTTGTTCATTAGTTAACTTGTATTAGCTGATCCATTGACCAAACAGCGGGGTGTTTTAATGTTTTCTTAAAAGTAAAACCATGGTAAGATCCAATAAACTGCAGATGTATACAGTGTATAAAATTAAGACTAAATAGATGAAGTAGGACACTCTGCTATTCCAGCAGCTCACTCCTCCGATTTCCACGGATCCTGGGAGCAGGGTGATTTGTGTGAATGAATGACTAGCGGTGTCATGGGCCCCACTGATGAGTAAAGTGTGATAGCTCCTAGGATATATAGTGATGGTTTGGAGGCTTGGTTTGGAGCAGCGCTGGATCAGTTTTTCTTGGTATCAGAAGTCTGGTTGCTATAGGTTAACTTGGACAAGTAATGTATAGACTTAGCAGGGTAATGAGTATAGAGTTTTGATGTGCAGAAATTATGACTAACATTATATGTTGAAATTGTATTACAATATGTGTAGTCGGAATTTTGAGGCTTCTGGGAAGTAGGAAGCTGGTTACTCTGCCTAGGAAGAGGAAAGTGTGGCAAGTAAGTCGCACATCACATAGTCTGTTTCAAAGTGGTAATATTGTCTTGTGTTACAAGTTGGGAACATTTTACATGTAAAAGTTGTGAATGTATAGTGAAGGACACCTGTAAAATCATGGCTCTAAGCACAGAAGTCAAATGTACTCTGCATAAAACTTAGCCCTGAGAGTAACAGAGTTAATACCGGAGCTTGAGAGAAGGGTAAGGTAGAGGGAAGTGCTACTTTATCAGTGAAACTAAAATTCTATGGTAGAGAAGAGCTAAGCGTTGTCTACTGGAAATACAGAATACTTGTGAGTTTGAGGAAACTCACTTTGGTTTTAGAGAAACAGACGAATGGAGATGTTTTATGTGGTTACTAACCTGTTTTAGTTGTATAAAGGTGTAAATACAGTGTGCGGATACATTTTGTAAAGGACGGGTCAGCCGAAGCTGCAGAAGCGGAAGCAGGGCTGACGTCAGAGGTGTCGCACTGGGATTGGTCCGCGTGACTAGAATGGAGTGAGCGCTGATTGGTGTGCTGGTAAAGGTTATGTAAGCATTGGTTGAGAGCGATTGGAACTTATTCTATTCATATTGGTGCATTAGTGTGAACCGCGCTGTGATAGGTAGTTGCAGCGAAGCAGTCTGCGGAGGAGTGCGCAATTGTTTGAAAGTCAGAAAACCATTGGAAAATTGAGTTTTATTATGGAGAAGAAAGGGAAAAACCTACGTGGTTTAAGAAATTAGAGCACGTGTTTAAGAAGGATAAGGAAATAGTGACAAGAGAGGGAAAATTGCTTCCTCCACCTAAAACGCCTGCATCGTACATGATGACAAAATATGGCTATCATACATGTATATGGTTAGAAAATTGGGCTAGATACACTAAGAATTATGGCATATTAGCATTTCCAGAACTAGGTTCTTTTAGTACAGCGGTACTATGAAATTTGAGAGAAAAGATTACTAAGCTTGAACCAAGACCTAGACCAATTCAATTTGAGGTATTGACCGAGTGGGAAGATGAGATGCATGAATTGGAGCAAGAAAGGTTTGAGGAGTTCAGAGGTTTAGGAGTAGATTGCGAGGTTTATGGGGAACGACTCATTAGAGTACAATGCGGAGGTGGAGAAACGCTGATATGTGTGATGGAATGCATCCGGTAAGGACAGTTGATGAAATGGTAGGAAGGACGTGTACGGAAAAGAGAAATAATGTGGAACCAGAAAGAAAGAGTTATGGGGATTGTGAAACAGAGGATGAAGTGCTGGAGGAGATATTAAATAGAAGACCTCCTCCATATCAACCGAGTTCTGTAACAGTGACTCCAAATGCTCCGCCAATGGAGACCAAATTTACTGGTACCTCAAGACGTTTTTCTGAAATTAAAGATAATACCAAGAGAGAGGAATTGAGATATGATTCTAATGCCCCATTAATGGAAACCAGACTTACTGGTACTCCCCGACAAAATTGTGAAATTAGAGGTAGCATGGATAGAGCAGAAAGGAGATTTGAAGGAAACCTAAGTATGTCCAAATATGTGCGGTCTACTAATGAGTTGACTGAAAAGATACAGGAATTCACAAAAAATATAGAAGCTGTGACTGTCCCAGTAACAATAGGTCCTGTGATTCCAGTGTTCGAAAACCAGAAAGTAAAAGAACCATAATTAACTATTCCTTTGAATCAAAGTTTACAAAAAGTAAGAGAAAAGGTTTATCCAGATTTATCTGAAGTTAGGGATACTAATCAGATGACACCGCCTGACTTGACCTTTAATCAAAGTCTCCCATATAAGTTTCCAACGAGTGCGGAATCAGATTCTGCAACACCCGAGAGAAATATAGAGAAAATTGATTTATCACAAACTCCTGTAGGACCAACAGAAAAGGAATTAAGTGATTGGGTTAAAATGTCAACAGAAAGGATCAAGAACCTAAAGCGTTAGCTGTGGTCAGATTGAAAATTGACATGGAAGAATTAATAATTGGAACAATTGGAACAGATAGGTTGAAAGCATACCAAGATGATGAATTAATGTTCATGTGTAAAAGCATTACATGGAGAGCTAAAAACCTGCATGATCGATTAGAAGGATTGGCAAATGAACTCAATATAGACTTTGCAGAGACTATAATATAACAAAAACAATACAGAGTAGATTTTACTGAAAAAGATATTGACAATATGAATACTGCCGGAAGATTAACCCAGATAAAAGACTTGATTGTGTTGTTGAGGAAGTGAGGAGATGTAGAATGGTGGAAGAGTAAATGGACAAAGAAAAGGGAAGAAAGCAATGATAAAACATCATTAGCGTTTCCAGTTAGAGAAAAAGAGCCTGTAGCGAATGAATTTCCTATGAGAGAAATACCAGGAGGAGGGTATGTGCATGTTCCTTGGACTAGACAGGATATATTGTCATTTACAATTGTTTTCCCAAGGTTGCGAGAAAAACCAGTGGAATGGTATCGACAAGTGGATCGATTTATAAAAGTCTCAAAAGTACTACGGGAAGATTTAGATGGGTTATTTGACATAGTAGTACTAGCAGACTTATGGTCTGAATGCAAGATAACTGTAGGCTGGCCAAAAGCTGAATATCCAAGAGATCTTAAAACAGGTGCTACTGGACCTGAGGTAATGCGGAAGTATCAACAGGTACTAATATTCTTGAAAAATAAAATCCCTCCGAAAGAAAGAGATTGGGTACAGATTGTCAGGACAATGCAAGAACCTAAAGAATCAGTACATCATTTTATGAAAGATTATTGCTCGTGTTTAAGCAATACAGTGAATATGAGGAATTGAGTAAAAAGACCATGAGTCATTTTGTGTATCGTTTTGTCTTTGGATTAAGACCAGAGATAGGAGATATGAGCAAGCATAACTTGATGGGTTGGCAGTCATGTTCTGTTGACAAAGTGTTGAGGCATGCAAAATATTGCAGTGATGAGATTGAGCTTTAGCAAAGAAAGCTTACAGAGAAAGCCATGTGGGCACAGGTCAAAGTGGCTGAACATCAAGTAGCTCAATTAGAGAATACAAATCATGAAGGAGGTCAGGTGAAAATGAAGGGAAATATAAAGAAAGGAAAAGGAATGGGTAATTTGGAAGAGGCAAAGAAAAATTTTCCATGTCACAATTGCGGCAGGTTAGGGCATTGGAAGAACAAGTGTAAGCTGCTACCAAGAGTTAATCCCGAAAATACATTGTTTACTCACGTGGTGCAGAATGAGGTAATTCAGCAGTCATCGCCACAGCAACAGGTACTTACCCTACTGAGTCAGGTGCCACAACCACCACTTCCATACAGTGTAAATCTACAGAAATACAGTGCAGAGACAGGATTCTTCGGAGGAGAACAGGTAACAAGATCACCTAGAGTGAATGTGAGTCCACAGTATTGGCTGAAGGAAGGTGGGAGTGAGTCTGATGATAGCTACTGACAGTGCCTAGGAGAGGGAGAAGAGTGCGTACTTATCGCAAATCTAGAGGTAGATCAATCTGGTCCTCTTGTGAATGGAAATGTGAATGATGTAAATGTGACTTTCCTTGTGGACACAGGTGCTACCCCTTCTACTGTTAGATCAGTGTAAGTTCAAAATCTTCCTCTCTCAGGAGACACTATCCAAGTAGTAGACGTAGCAAGTAGACAGATTAAAACATTCCTGACAGAACCAGTTCAAGTTGAAATTGGAAATTTTAAAGATATGCATTGATTTGTGGTGCGTGACAGTAGTCCTATTAACCTTCTTGGAAGGGACATACTGTGTAAAATGAACTGTGCCATTTACTGTTCACCAGATGGCATTGAACTCCAAACTCCAGATGAAGATAGATGGTATAAAATGACCATGTCACTGATAGACTCAAAACAAAATAGCATGTTTCCTGTATTTGACAAAGAAAAGATACCTGGTGAGTTAAAAGTGTCAGTCAAAGAGAAGGTGTGCGATTTCACAGGAGAGGATATTGGATTAATGAAAGGTGTGGATCCTGTGAAAGTTTCTGTAAAGGAAGTAGTGAGTTACCCAAATATTCCCCAATATAAATTTACAGCAGAAATAATTGAAGGACTAACTCCAGTGATAAACAAAATGATTGAACAGGGAATTTTAAGAGAAATAATAAGCAGTCCATGTAATTCACCTATGATGGGATTGAAGAAGCCTAATGGAACATTTAGAATAGTGCAAGATTTACGAAGAATTAATAACATTGTTGTCCCATGCTGTCCTGTTGTGCCAAACCCAGCAGTGATCCTGTACCAAATTCCACATGATGCAGAATGGTATACAGTCATTGACCTATGTAAAGCGTTCTTCACAGTTCCATTACACCCAGCGAGCAAGCCAATATTTGCTTTCCGGTTTGGAGACCGCATTTTGGCATGGTGCCGAATTCCTCAGGGGTATGCTGAGAGTCCCTCCATCTTTAATCAGCTGCTAAAGAAGTAATTGGAGAGGTTGAACATGCCTGGAAATTCAGTATTGGTTCCATATATTGATGACCTGTTGGTAGCATCAAGAACCAAGGATGCATGTGTTTCAGATACCATTGCATTACTGAATCATTTGGCAGAAGGAGGACAGACGGTGTCAACATCAAAGTTACAGTTCTGTCAGAAAGAAGTACAGTATCTAGGTCACAAGATTGCCCAAGGAGTCAGAAAAGTTACCATAGAAAGATTCAGAATGATACAGGGAATGAATGAAACTTCCTAAAACTCAGAAACATGTAAGAATAATCCTAGGAATGGTAGGTTACTGTCAACAATGGACCAGTGGATTTTCCCTGATAGCAAAACCATTACACAGACTGACAAGAGCAGATGTAAAAGACCACATAGTGATGAAAAAAACAAAAATGGAGGCTTTTGAATGACTGTGCGAAGGACCAGCATTGGGAATGCCTGATTATGAGAAAGAATTTGAACTGTATTGCAATGAACGAGAGGGATGTGCATCATCAGTTCTAATTCAAAAACATGGACAACTGACATAGCCCATTGCATATTTCTCACTGTTTTGGATCCAGTTGCAAAAGCATTGCCAGAATGTTTGAAAGCAGTAGCTGCTACAAGTGTGAGTTTGGAACAGAATGAGGGTATAGTGATGGGATATCCATTGAAGGTATATATACCTCATTTGGTTGTAATTCTCCTCACCAGGACCAAAACGCTGTTCCTTACCAATAACAGGATGACAAAGTATGAAAAAGTAATTCTGGGTGCAGATAATGTGACAATAGCACAATGTGTAAATGTAAATCTATCAACTTTGTTACCTGATGCCATGGATGTGGAGGTGAGAAATGAAGTTGATCATAAGTGTTTCGATGTTCTTGAGTATTGTACCAAACCAAGACCTGATATTAAAGATGAGCCATTGCCTGAATCTTATTATGTAATGTTTGTAGATGGTTCATGTCTGCGAACAGATGAGGGTGCTCGGAGTACTGCATATGCTGAATGTACAGTGGCATACGTTCTGGAAGCATGTTGTCTGAAAGGAATTTTTTCTGTTCAAATTGCAGAGGTAATTGCTTTGATTCGAGTATGTGAACTGGGAAAAGAAATAATAGTCACCATAGTGACTGACAGTCAGTATGATTTTGGGGTTGTCCATGATTATGGTCAACTGTGGTCCCAAAGAGGTTATTTAACTTCTGCAGGATCCCCCATCAGAAATGCTGAGTTTGTGAAAATGCTGATTGATGCAATCCAGTTATCTGAGAAAATTACTGTTGTAAAATGTGCAGCTCACAAGAAAGGACTACTGTGCTAAAAATCTTGCATCTATAAATCGGGACAGAAAAGCTGTTTCAAGTTCTTTAATGCTAACTACAGTAGTTGAGACTTGGCAGAAAGTAAAACAGATGCAGGAGGGAGCAAGTGAGGAAGAGAAGGAAATTTAGTTAAAATCAGGATGTAGACAAAGAGAAGATGATGAAATTTGGGTTCATAAAGATGAAAGACCAGTAATTCCATGATAGCATGATCCCAAATATAGCCTGAATGTACCATGGTCAAGCCCATATTGGGAGGGATGCTATAATCAGGATATTTAGACATACATGGTATACTCCCAAGTTCAGGATGATCGCTGAGAGCCTTTGTCAGCGATGTCTTGTTTGCAAGCAGTTAAACCCAAGAAGGAAAACAGTTGTGAGTTTGGGAATCATAGGACGGGAGGGAGGTCTATTTACACGAATGCAATTGGATTTTGTCGAGTTGCCACCCTGTAATCAGCTTCAATATGTACTTGTAATAATTTGCCTATTTTCTAAGTGGGTGGAGGCCTTCCCTACCAGATGGAAGGATGGAGTGACTGTTGTAAAACTATTGTTAGGAGAAATCGTCCCGCGTTTTGGTTTCCCAGTAACAATTGAGACGGACCGTGGAACTCATTTTCACAATGAGTTAATGCAGATGATTTGTGTAGCACTGGACATTCGTCAGAAATTACATTGTGCTTACAGACAAGAAGCCTCTGGGGTAGTTGAGCTAGTAAACGGAACCATAAAGAAAAGAATTGCAAAAATTTGTTTGGCTACTGAACTGAAATGGCCTGATGCTTTGCCACTTGTTCTGATGACCCTAAGGAGCATACCTGATAAAAAGACAGGATTGAGTCCACATGAGATTCTGATGGGAAGAGTGATGAGACATGCATTTGTACCAGTTGATAAACTATTGACTATTAATGAAGATATCATGCTGTATTACTGCAAAAACCTGTCTGATGTGGTAACTTCTGTGTTCCATCGGGTGGGAACTGAGGCAAACTCGAAAGAGAAGGATCCAGCTCATGATCTAGGACCTGTAGATTGGGTTCAGGTAAAAATACACAGGAGAAGAAACTGCCTAGTTCCTCGTTGGCAGAAGCCCAGACAAGTCATTCTGGTTAGCACAACTGCAGTTAAATGTGCTGGTGTAAAGAGATGGGTACATGCCAGCCACACTATCCGTGTGCCTGAGCCTGAAAATCCACAGGACGAAGCAGAAAGCACAACTGACTCAGATTCCGAAGGTCAACCAGATAAAAATCCAGATACTGAAGCTCGACCTGTTCGTCAAAATCTGGAAATATCAGATGCAAGCTCTGCGTCTGAAGGAGAAAGTGAAGTCATCAAAATACCAAATTCCGAAGATCGACCTGAAAGTCGAGATTGGGTAAGGTCTGATACCAGTGTGGACACTGACCAAAATGAAGACAAAACTGGTAGTCAGATAAATACTGAAGGACAGTCTGAAAGCTCTGAAAGCAGGAACAGAAATCTTGAAACTGGTGTAAAGGAAATAACTCATGATAAGGATGAGCTCCCAAATACCAGCTATGGAGAAGTTCCTAACAGAGTGAAAGAACTGACCAAGGAGAAAACAGATTCAGTGAAGAAAAGAGACATTATAAAGTTCACCATAAAGGAAACTGATGAGAAATCTGAAACGGAGTCTGATGACAGTGAGAATGAAACTCAATTGAGGAGAAGCTCAAGAAAGAGAGCTTGGAGAGTAGAACGTAACATTGTTGAACCTGAACCCAAGAAACTACGTAGAGGAGATAATTGACCTAAGGAAAATGATGGTCTGAAATTCAAACTGGTTAATAAAGCAAAAATCAAAGAAGATCAAGTAAACAAAATAACCATTCAAAAGTTGTTGGGAGAAAAGTTAGAAATTGTGCAAAGGCTAAAAAGAGTAAGAAGACCAAATCAAAAATACAAGTCACCTGAATGGTTGTATATCGCTTTGCCTCCAATAAGGGAAGTAAATAGCAGTCAAGAAAATTTGAATGATAAAAGTGGAGAAAAAGAAAGTGAGTGAACTGAACCTCAAAAGAGGGAAAAAGGAGTACCTAAACAGGGAAACCAAAAAGAGGGAAAGGTGAAGGAATAAGATTGTTGAATTTATTAATGGTAAAGACACTTTTAAGTACAAAAGAAATTTGAAAGAGACAATATAAAGACAGAAAAGATTGTGGAAAACGCTTTGTAAAAAAAAGAAAAAAAATGGCTACTAATGATGTAATAAGATCGAAATTTACTATTCTTAGTAAATGGTGTAGTATGCGGTTAATATGTACAGGGCTATTGATGTTGTATGGTCGATAGTATCTATTGTAATTCCATTTTAGGCCAAATTTTGAAAAATGCAAAGGCAAATGAGAGAATGAGAGAAAAGGCCTATGAGTCAAAGGGTGAAATAGTACATGTGTATAGACCTGAAGTACATCAAGATAATTCAATTAGTAACTACTCCAAGAATATATTTTCGAAGTTATTATCTGAATATTTGAGAACCTTGGATGATAGTGATTGCGACGTCTGTGTGAAAATTACCAGCATCTGTATCAGAGGGTGTGATGTTCCACCACCTTCCATTAACATATGGGGTTACATGTAGTGTGTTAGCTAGTTTGTTTTACAGAACAGGTAAATTAGAGTATTATTATTCCAATTCTGATGATGTTTTTGCAAAATTGAAAGTTGTGGCTGAATTGAATCCAATCAAACCTGCAAAAGATTTGGAGAATATTTTTTGGAAACACAAGAATTGACCCATGACTTTGCGGTCAAACATAATTTGACTTGTAAAATGAGAAAAGAGGAGAAAGCCTTTTTGGATATGGTAGAGGAAAGGAGGAATCAATATAAGATGAAGAAAAAAGCAAAGAAATCTAAATCTACAATGTGGACATTTAGGGATGATAATATAGAGGGACATAATGTGAATGTGGCTATGAATATAGACACACCATTATTAGGGAAATTATGTAATCGAAGAGCCAACACTGTGTATGATAATTATTTTGTAGGAGCAAGTCAATGTGACGATACATATATTATAAAAGGTGGTTGGGGAATTAAAGGAGGTGATGATCCAGTTTTCCCTGGCATATATTTCCTGTGTGGGAACAAAGCTTATTATAGATTGCCTGATCATTGGTATGGGTCCTGCTATGTAGGTCTGGTCTTTCCTAAATTTTTTCATGTAGATAGAGGGACTAATGGAATTCATGAGATAGGTAAACCTTTAAGTCGTAGGAGAAGGGAAAGTGTAATAGAAATAATAGGTGATGTTTTTGGAACATTGATACCAGCAGTAAGTATATCTTAAAATGGAAACAGAATTCGGAAATTGTCAACGATAATAGATCGTTTGTCAACAGATATAATTTTAGCAAAAGAGGGAGGAGTCTGTGGAATTTTGAAGGCACAGCACTGTTGTACCTACATTCCAGATAAAAGTTAAAACATTGAAAGATATATTACAAACCTTACAGAATTGCATAAAGACATTATACCACTGGAGGTTGATGGTGTTCTTGAGAAACTTGGTAGAAGTTTTTCAGCTGTTAAGAAATGGTTTTATGAAATAGGTAGATCAATAATAGGGAATGTATTAATTCCAGTAACACTAATAAAAGTGATATTTTTAGTCTTAAGATTAGGTTGTAAACTTAGAAAAAGAAGAAACCTTAAAAAGTCTATAAAAAAGGAATTTGAACAGAGACAAGAAAGAGAACATGAAAAGGGGGACATTGAAATGGAAGAGTTTAAGGAGAAACTTTAACAAGACAGAAAGAAAATAGAAGATACTAGAGTATAACTCATACTAATTAAAAAGAATTTGAAACATGTTTTGAAATTTTTTAGAAAATGTTGGGTGTTATTTGGTGATAAATCACCAAAGGGTGAGTTGATGGAGCGAGGGTGAAAACAAATTTTTTTATATACCCCTTGTAAAATTGCCATCCCATAACTGTAGTATGTATTAATCATGTGGTTTTAAAATTAACCAACGTAGAACAGAAAGCACACACACAAATACACGTGGGATACTAATATGCTTGTGTTGCAAACTTAATCCATTAATTATGTGAAGCAGTCTTACTAATATAGTGCGGAAATGCTATAATCTAATGAAAGGCTTTGCATGAATGCATTCTAAATGTATTATTGTGGCAGAAATGATGGAGAATGGTAAGAAAACAATGCATACGTGAGGCTAAAAAGGCTAGGTAACCACTAACAGGATGAACATAGAGTGGTGGGAGGTAAACAGAAGGGTTCTACTTCAAAATCTAACGTTTAATTGTGTTTGTTTCTATAATAGTTCCCGTTATGGCCCATGCGGGCTAGTAGATTATGGAAGGTTTGCGGGACTCCAAGTGAGTGTTCCTCCACACATGCGAGACTGTGCTCGAGAGATGTGCAAGCAGCCTGTGCCTGTGTGGCTGATGTCAAGGTTAGCGTGGCCTGAAAAGCAGAATGGTGCCAAGTTTAAGATGTCCGTGTCATGAGCCTGGGACATTTTATGAAAGTGACAAGTTAAAGGACAAGGGTGAAGGAGTGTAATAATGAACAAACGCAACCTTATTATGCATGAAGCCATGACTAATCGGAAATATGGACAATGAAGAGATGAGGTTATCCTCATCCACCCCTTGAGCGGACCAATGAGAATTAAATGTGGACCCTAAAAGTTTCAAATTTTAGATAGATAGTAAGGGGAAAAGGGTATAAAAGAGGTCTTTTCAAGAAAAGAGCGTGCTTTAGAATTTTTTTTCGCACCACGACATGCTATCGGACTGATTGATTTTTCCATGGTGCAAAGACTTTGAAATTTTCTCCTGATGGGAGGTGAACATCGAGAAAGAATAGAGAGGCTGTTGTTGGGAACCATTCTACTCTAACTCTGATTTTCATTGCTGATACGAGTGGCAATATGTATTTGACGTATTTTTCTGAACTATTCTGCTAATAAAGGTAAACTGTTTGAATTTAATCTTCTTTTTCTTTAGGTGAATTTAAAATGTTTAATGGTGTTCGAATTAAAAGGTTAAATAAAACAAGGTCATGCTAGGCGATTAAGGGCCCGATGTAGGTAAATGTAATTTACCGACTCTAAAATACCGAATTTTACCGATTCGGTATTTTAGAATCGGTAAATGCTATGTAGGTAAAAAATCGGTATTTTTTAACGATTCGGTAAAATTCGGTATCTGTGATTCGGAAATTACGAATCGGTTTTTACCGAATCGGTACTTCCCATTCATTCCTATGGGTCTTTTGCCCCATAGGAATGAATGGGAAATACCGAATCGGTAAATACCGAATCGGTAAATACTGAATCGGAAAGCAAGTAAAACTGAAACTGAATCAGGCAGCCAATCAGGTACTACCACCCTCCCCCTCCCTACCAGGAAGTGGCTACACAGGCAGCTGCAAGTAATTAGAAGGTTCTGGAGAGGCAGTTGGAGCTGAGCTGAGTGCTGGAGCCTCAGAAAGAGTTGTGCAGTTTTAAATTGTGAAAATGGCAAGCAGCAGTGAAAAGGAGCAGCCAGAAAGAAAGAAGAAACTAAAATTCAGCTCCATGGAGCTACAGGTCCTTGTGGAGGAGGTGGTGAAGGAACACCAGAATTTATTTGGCAAGCTGTCCCTGACTGTGCATGAATCTGCCAAGAGAAAGATTTGGCTGCACATTCAAACAACGGTTAATGCTGTTGGAGTGACTCCAAGGGACATAGAGGACCTGAAGAAGAGGTGGTATGGCCTCAGGAGCCTGACCAAGAAAAAACTCTCAGACATCTACAAACAGGCAAACAAAACTGGAGGAGGGAAGAACCGTGCACCCCCCCTGAGCTGGTGATGTCCACCAATGAACCTGAGAGCGTCTGTGGACTGGGAGATGCAGACAGCTCAGCCAGAGCTGCAAAAGAAAAAAGTAAGATGCATGCACAGCAATCACCCCCACCCCATCAGCCTTACCTGGTTCTTAGAAGTCAACGAGATATGGCATCCCAATCAGGCGGGGTTTAGAGCCCAGCATTCAACAGAATCGGCTCTACTGTACACGACAAATACCATTCGTACTGCCCTAGACCAAGGAAAGAAGGCCGTCCTGATTTTATTAGATCTGTCGGAGGCCTTCGACACGGTCTCCCATGCCATCCTACTAGATCGGCTAAAAACATCTGGCATGAAGGGGACGGTACTAGAGTGGTTGGAAAATTACCTAAGGGACAGGAGACAGGTGGTAACCCTGGGGGAATTTACCTCCACGGAAAAACGACGATGGGAGTACCCCAGGGGTCCAGCCTTAGTCCGACATTATTCAATGTCTACACTGCGCCCCTGATTAAACTAATATCATCCTTTGGCATAGATGTAGTAGCATACGCCGATGATACTCAGTTAATACTGGTTACGGATAGGGACAACCAGTCATGGGAAGAAACATTCAAGGAATGTTTAACTGCCACCTTCGATTGGATGCGGAAGAATCACCTAAAATGTAATACAGGAAAAACAGAGATCATTCCGCTAGGCCCTAATAATGACTTCATTCCCAGGCAATGGTGGCCAGAAAGGGCAGAAATACCGCCTCATACCACCATAGTTGCTCGGAACCTGGGGGTCACGTTTGATTCCAATCTTGCCTTCAAGCAGCAGGCAATAAAAGTGGCAGGAATGTGCTTTGGCTTAATTAAATTTAGAAAAGGGGGTGGTGATGAACAGAGTGTCTGAATTAAGCAGACCACTCTTACCCAGTCCAAAGATCAGGGCTTGTTCCATCACCGTTATTTATCTCACTGCCCCATCCCAGCTCAGAACCTGGCTATATGCAAATCAGTCTGTCCCTGGCCCAGTGCATCATGGGAACAGGGCAGACTAAACTACCAAGCCAATTCTTCACCAGAAAGGAGACAAGCTACCGGGGACCGGTTTCTGGCATTTCAGCCGTCTTCGGCCCGGCTTGCTTGAATCCTGATGGAGCAGTGAGAAAGAATTGGCTTTTGTAGTTTGGTTTGCCCTGTTCCCATCATGCACTGGGACAGGAACAGACTAATTTGCATACAGCCAGGTTCTGAAACTGGGATGGTGCAGTGAGCTAAAAAACGGTGTTGGATCTAGCCCTGATCTCTTGACTGGGTGAGAGCTTTCTGCTTAATTCAGAGACTCTGTCCCTCACCACCCCTTGTTGTAAATATTTTTGTCCACCCTAAGCGTGGAAGGGTATTCTCAGATGTGAGACCCTTGCTCATTGCACCATCAGGATTCAAGCAAACCGGGCCGAAGACAGCTGTAATGCCAGAAACCGGTCCCCGGGAGCTTGTTTCCTTCCCAGTGTAAGAATTGGCTTTTGTAGTTTGGTTTGCCCTGTTCCCATCATGCACTGGGACAGGAACAGACTAATTTGCATACAGCCAGGTTCTGAAACTGGGATGGTGCAGTGAGCTAAAAAACGGTGTTGGATCTAGCCCTGATCTCTTGACTGGGTGAGAGCTTTCTGCTTAATTCAGAGACTCTGTCCCTCACCACCCCTTGTTGTAAATATTTTTGTCCACCCTAAGCGTGGAAGGGTATTCTCAGATGTGAGACCCTTGCTCATTGCACCATCAGGATTCAAGCAAACCGGGCCGAAGACGGCTGTAATGCCAGAAACCGGTCCCCGGGAGCTTGTTTCCTTCCCAGTGTAAGAATTGGCTTTTGTAGTTTGGTTTGCCCTGTTCCCATCATGCACTGGGACAGGAACAGACTAATCTGCATACAGCCAGGTTCTGAAACTGGGATGGTGCAGTGAGCTAAAAAACGGTGTTGGATCTAGCCCTGATCTCTTGACTGGGTGAGAGCTTTCTGCTTAATTCAGGGATTCTGTCCCTCACCACCCCTTGTTGTAAATATTTTTGTCCACCCTAAGCGTGGAAGGGTATTCTCAGATGTGAGACCCTTGCTCATTGCACCATCAGGATTCAAGCAAACCGGGCCGAAGACGGCTGTAATGCCAGAAACCGGTCCCCGGGAGCTTGTTTCCTTCCCAGTGTAAGAATTGGCTTTTGTAGTTTGGTTTGCCCTGTTCCCATCATGCACTGGGACAGGAACAGACTAATTTGCATACAGCCAGGTTCTGAAACTGGGATGGTGCAGTGAGCTAAAAAACGGTGTTGGATCTAGCCCTGATCTCTTGACTGGGTGAGAGCTTTCTGCTTAATTCAGAGACTCTGTCCCTCACCACCCCTTGTTGTAAATATTTTTGTCCACCCTAAGCGTGGAAGGGTATTCTCAGATGTGAGACCCTTGCTCATTGCACCATCAGGATTCAAGCAAACCGGGCCGAAGACGGCTGTAATGCCAGAAACCGGTCCCCGGGAGCTTGTTTCCTTCCCAGTGTAAGAATTGGCTTTTGTAGTTTGGTTTGCCCTGTTCCCATCATGCACTGGGACAGGAACAGACTAATTTGCATACAGCCAGGTTCTGAAACTGGGATGGTGCAGTGAGCTAAAAAACGGTGTTGGATCTAGCCCTGATCTCTTGACTGGGTGAGAGCTTTCTGCTTAATTCAGAGACTCTGTCCCTCACCACCCCTTGTTGTAAATATTTTTGTCCACCCTAAGCGTGGAAGGGTATTCTCAGATGTGAGACCCTTGCTCATTGCACCATCAGGATTCAAGCAAACCGGGCCGAAGACGGCTGTAATGCCAGAAACCGGTCCCCGGGAGCTTGCTTCCTTCCCAGTGTAAGAATTGGCTTTTGTAGTTTGGTTTGCCCTGTTCCCATCATGCACTGGGACAGGAACAGACTAATTTGCATACAGCCAGGTTCTGAAACTGGGATGGTGCAGTGAGCTAAAAAACGGTGTTGGATCTAGCCCTGATCTCTTGACTGGGTGAGAGCTTTCTGCTTAATTCAGAGACTCTGTCCCTCACCACCCCTTGTTGTAAATATTTTTGTCCACCCTAAGCGTGGAAGGGTATTCTCATATGTGAGACCCTTGCTCATTGCACCATCAGGATTCAAGCAAACCGGGCCGAAGACGGCTGTAATGCCAGAAACCGGTCCCCGGGAGCTTGTTTCCTTCCCAGTGTAAGAATTGGCTTTTGTAGTTTGGTTTGCCCTGTTCCCATCATGCACTGGGACAGGAACAGACTAATTTGCATACAGCCAGGTTCTGAAACTGGGATGGTGCAGTGAGCGAAAAAACGGTGTTGGATCTAGCCCTGATCTCTTGACAGGGTGAGAGCTTTCTGCTTAATTCAGAGACTCTGTCCCTCACCACCCCTTGTTGTAAATATTTTTGTCCACCCTAAGCGTGGAAGGGTATTCTCAGATGTGAGACCCTTGCTCATTGCACCATCAGGATTCAAGCAAACCGGGCCGAAGACGGCTGTAATGCCAGAAACCGGTCCCCGGGAGCTTGTTTCCTTCCCAGTGTAAGAATTGGCTTTTGTAGTTTGGTTTGCCCTGTTCCCATCATGCACTGGGACAGGAACAGACTAATTTGCATACAGCCAGGTTCTGAAACTGGGATGGTGCAGTGAGCTAAAAAACGGTGTTGGATCTAGCCCTGATCTCTTGACTGGGTGAGAGCTTTCTGCTTAATTCAGAGACTCTGTCCCTCACCACCCCTTGTTGTAAATATTTTTGTCCACCCTAAGCGTGGAAGGGTATTCTCAGATGTGAGACCCTTGCTCATTGCACCATCAGGATTCAAGCAAACCGGGCCGAAGACGGCTGTAATGCCAGAAACCGGTCCCCGGGAGCTTGTTTCCTTCCCAGTGTAAGAATTGGCTTTTGTAGTTTGGTTTGCCCTGTTCCCATCATGCACTGGGACAGGAACAGACTAATTTGCATACAGCCAGGTTCTGAAACTGGGATGGTGCAGTGAGCTAAAAAACGGTGTTGGATCTAGCCCTGATCTCTTGACTGGGTGAGAGCTTTCTGCTTAATTCAGAGACTCTGTCCCTCACCACCCCTTGTTGTAAATATTTTTGTCCACCCTAAGCGTGGAAGGGTATTCTCAGATGTGAGACCCTTGCTCATTGCACCATCAGGATTCAAGCAAACCGGGCCGAAGACGGCTGTAATGCCAGAAACCGGTCCCCGGGAGCTTGTTTCCTTCCCAGTGTAAGAATTGGCTTTTGTAGTTTGGTTTGCCCTGTTCCCATCATGCACTGGGACAGGAACAGACTAATTTGCATACAGCCAGGTTCTGAAACTGGGATGGTGCAGTGAGCTAAAAAACGGTGTTGGATCTAGCCCTGATCTCTTGACTGGGTGAGAGCTTTCTGCTTAATTCAGAGACTCTGTCCCTCACCACCCCTTGTTGTAAATATTTTTGTCCACCCTAAGCGTGGAAGGGTATTCTCAGATGTGAGACCCTTGCTCATTGCACCATCAGGATTCAAGCAAACCGGGCCGAAGACGGCTGTAATGCCAGAAACCGGTCCCCGGGAGCTTGTTTCCTTCCCAGTGTAAGAATTGGCTTTTGTAGTTTGGTTTGCCCTGTTCCCATCATGCACTGGGACAGGAACAGACTAATTTGCATACAGCCAGGTTCTGAAACTGGGATGGTGCAGTGAGCTAAAAAACGGTGTTGGATCTAGCCCTGATCTCTTGACTGGGTGAGAGCTTTCTGCTTAATTCAGAGACTCTGTCCCTCACCACCCCTTGTTGTAAATATTTTTGTCCACCCTAAGCGTGGAAGGGTATTCTCAGATGTGAGACCCTTGCTCATTGCACCATCAGGATTCAAGCAAACCGGGCCGAAGACGGCTGTAATGCCAGAAACCGGTCCCCGGGAGCTTGTTTCCTTCCCAGTGTAAGAATTGGCTTTTGTAGTTTGGTTTGCCCTGTTCCCATCATGCACTGGGACAGGAACAGACTAATTTGCATACAGCCAGGTTCTGAAACTGGGATGGTGCAGTGAGCTAAAAAACGGTGTTGGATCTAGCCCTGACCTCTTGACTGGGTGAGAGCTTTCTGCTTAATTCAGAGACTCTGTCCCTCACCACCCCTTGTTGTAAATATTTTTGTCCACCCTAAGCGTGGAAGGGTATTCTCAGATGTGAGACCCTTGCTCATTGCACCATCAGGATTCAAGCAAACCGGGCCGAAGACGGCTGTAATGCCAGAAACCGGTCCCCGGGAGCTTGTTTCCTTCCCAGTGTAAGAATTGGCTTTTGTAGTTTGGTTTGCCCTGTTCCCATCATGCACTGGGACAGGAACAGACTAATTTGCATACAGCCAGGTTCTGAAACTGGGATGGTGCAGTGAGCTAAAAAACGGTGTTGGATCTAGCCCTGATCTCTTGACTGGGTGAGAGCTTTCTGCTTAATTCAGAGACTCTGTCCCTCACCACCCCTTGTTGTAAATATTTTTGTCCACCCTAAGCGTGGAAGGGTATTCTCAGATGTGAGACCCTTGCTCATTGCACCATCAGGATTCAAGCAAACCGGGCCGAAGACGGCTGTAATGCCAGAAACCGGTCTCCGGGAGCTTGTTTCCTTCCCAGTGTAAGAATTGGCTTTTGTAGTTTGGTTTGCCCTGTTCCCATCATGCACTGGGACAGGAACAGACTAATTTGCATACAGCCAGGTTCTGAAACTGGGATGGTGCAGTGAGCTAAAAAACGGTGTTGGATCTAGCCCTGATCTCTTGACTGGGTGAGAGCTTTCTGCTTAATTCAGAGACTCTGTCCCTCACCACCCCTTGTTGTAAATATTTTTGTCCACCCTAAGCGTGGAAGGGTATTCTCAGATGTGAGACCCTTGCTCATTGCACCATCAGGATTCAAGCAAACCGGGCCGAAGACGGCTGTAATGCCAGAAACCGGTCCCCGGGAGCTTGTTTCCTTCCCAGTGTAAGAATTGGCTTTTGTAGTTTGGTTTGCCCTGTTCCCATCATGCACTGGGACAGGAACAGACTAATTTGCATACAGCCAGGTTCTGAAACTGGGATGGTGCAGTGAGCTAAAAAACGGTGTTGGATCTAGCCCTGATCTCTTGACTGGGTGAGAGCTTTCTGCTTAATTCAGAGACTCTGTCCCTCACCACCCCTTGTTGTAAATATTGGCTTAATTAAAAGCCTGAGGAAATTCTTTGATATACTCCCATTAGAGGTGAGGAAAACTGTTGCAGTAGCGCTGGTAACGTCGCGCTTAGATTATTGCAACAGTTTGTATGCTGGCTCAAATAAAGACGTAACTTACACGCTTCAGCTAGTGCAAAGCGCCACTGCCAGATTGGTGCTAAAATGGCCAAAAAGATCGTCAGCCTCAGGGGCATTAAAAGCTCTTCATTGGCTTCCCATTGTAAAAAGGATCCTGTTCAAAGTTCTGATTATAACATTTCGAGCAATGCACAAAATAGGACCACTATATCTACAGAAAAAATTCAAGAGATACTGCCCAACCAGAAGCCTACGATCATCAAATTCCAATACTTTGGTGGTTCCTAGGTTTCGTTTAAAAACCCGTGGAGGAAAGTCCCTGGCAGTACTGGGTGCAAAGGCTTGGAATACTCTGCCTCCTGCCCTGAGAACTCTGGATAAAGAAACAGAGTTCCGCAAAGAATTAAAAACGTGGATATTCAAACTGCAAGATAGCATGGCCAGAACTCTAGTTTGATGCATGCCTTTGTTTTTGGTCCAACTCTGAGTCACTTTGTCATCTGGTAATTTGCCGGAGGTAGCGCCTAGATGCTCCATTGGAGCGATTGCTGCGCGATATAAATAAAATTTTACATTACATTACATTACCTTTTCCCCATGTAGCATAGTTAACCCCAGTCCAGTAGAGGTTGCAGTATACAGGAGCAATGCATCATGGGACATGTAGTCAGTAAATGAAAGACCATGTTATTCAGCACAGCAAGCAAAAAGTCAGGCAAATCATGTCAGACATAATGAAGCGCAGGCAACATGTAAAGTGTCTAAGTGCCAAAAATGTATTTGTAGTGGTTGTTAGGCAGTAGCACTGAGCTAATGTTCGTTTATATGTCCACAGGCGAGACATCTCGCAAGCACACCAGGGAGATGGAAGGCACAGCACCCGAGAGGGATGACAGCCAGGATCCAGGACCAAGTGCAGGGAATGTCACAGAGGACACAGGTGCACCAACTACACAGCCACTGTCCCAAGACACAGAAATGGCTACACAACTGCATGCATTCCGAGAACGTTCAGGATCCCCTCTGCTACTGTCCTCACCTGACCTGCCTGCATCACTGCCTCTGACACAAAAGAGCAGGAGGCATGTAGTTACCCCACTAGTTCAAATGGAGTCATCAGCAGGTGACATGGAGGGGGATGACACACAAACCATGACAGGTGAAGGTAGCCCTGAAACACAGCAGTCCACTGCAGAGGTTGCCCGTACAGGTACCAGACACCGCAGGCACAGAGAAATCATTGTACCAGCACATGTTGAGGGTGCCAGTGTCTTCCATGGCCTTGAGGGGAGCATGGTCAAAATGCAGAGGATGCAGGGGAAGGCCATCCTGTCTGTGCAACGCCAGATGAGGAACCTAAACACACATATGGAAGGAATAGGGAAGGGCATTAGAGAACTGGTAGATGTGAACAGAGAGATGACACAATCGGCGCAGCTTCTGTGCACCTAACTGGACCAGGTCATGGCAGCTAGGCGCAAGTAGAGGCAGCGTGCGCAGCAGCAAAATAAAGCTATGAACCGCCTGGCCACAGCCACTTCCCTGCTATGCAGAAGATGCATTAACATGCAGGATAGACTCACACACAACAGCAATGAGGTGTCTAGGGGCATTGCTAGTTTGACAAGTGCTGTAGAGGTGCTGATTAATTCTCAGACAGCAAAAACTGCTGCTCTGGAAGCACCAGAAAGTGAGGAAAGCACCAGTTGAAGCAGCATGACAAGCCCCCTTGTTGTGGAGACACGGAGGAGCAGCAGGCGCCATGGTGAGCCAGCAGCGGCGTGGGAGTAAATGACTTGTTTAGTAAATGGGGAAGTGACCCAGGACTACCATAATTGCATGGATGATGTTTGTGTGGCACATTTGTGCTTTTGACCACCTGCGTAGTGACACATATTAAACTACTTTGGGTGCATACTCCACCTGTCTGTGTCTTTTTACTTACTTAAAAGTAGTTGCGTGTGATCTCTTCCCGTCTGTGTCTGCCATCTGTTGGTGTCGTAACTCCAGCAGTGTTGGGTTCAGGTAGTGCTTGTTCGTCATCATGGTCCTCATAATCAGATAATTCTACCTCGGTGCCCTTCTTCATGGCAAGGTTGTGCAACATTGCACAGGTTGCAATCATCTTGCAGCAGGTAACTGGTGTATACTGGCGTGCCCCTTCACTTTTGTGGAGGCAGCATAACCTACTTTTCCACAGCCCAAAGGTTTGCTCCACAATGTTCGTGGTAGATTTGTGTGCCCTGTTGTATCTCCTCTGGCTGGGGGTTGAAGGGTTGAGGTAGGGAGTAAGGATGAAAGACCGGACCCCATATGCACTATCCCCTATTTGTAACAGAAAAAGACGTTACTCATCCACACATACACATACATCTGCAATATGTATCAAGGGAGTGTCACACTGTGTTTTACCTAGCAGGTATCCTTGGCCAAATTCCCCTGCTGTCAGGCGTGTGTAGATCCCACTGTTTTGAAAGATATATGAGTCGTGGGTACTTCCAGGAAACTTGGCAACTATGTCCGTGATGATGTACTTTGCATCACTGATTACCTGTACATTTATGGTGTGGGTAGACTTCCTGTTCCTATAAATGTACTCTGTGGCAGCAGGTGGACATATTGGTATGTGGGTGCCATCAATACAGCCAATGACATTGGGGAAATGTGCCATTTGATAAAAGTCTGTCTTGGTCCTGAGCAGTTCTGCATGCGTTGCAGGGAAGCTGATGTAATAATGCATTCTCTGCATCATGGCCTCTCGGAATTTCCTAAAAAAATGGGACAGGCAGCTCTGGGACACCCCACCTACTGCAGCAACCACCCTCAGGTAACTCCCAGAGACAAGCAGGTGTAGTCTACACAGCACCTGCACATGGGGTGGGATGGCGTGCGCCCTTGGGGTTGGGTGCTCCAAAAGTGGGTGGAGGTCCATGATCAGCTCCAGGAAGGTTTGGGGGTGTAGCCTGTACCTTTGTATGATCTCTGGCTCAGTCAGTTGGAATAGGGTGATTCTCTGCCTGTAGACCTGCTCCTCCCTTCTCCAGACCCTCTCTCCTTCTGCCTGTAGCCATAGCCGCCTCGCAATCACGTAGAATGCCGCCATTCTGGTCAAACTGTTGCATTTTGGGCACTTTTTTATAGCCTGCACCTGATTACCACCTGATTTGAATCCATGGTAAATACAGACTCTTAAATTCCGAATTTCATGTAAATTCTGTATTTTAGAGGTTACCTACATCTCAATAGTCATTTTTACCATTTCTTATTTACCGAATCAGTAAAATTACAGATTCAGTAAATTTACCGAATCGTAAGTTTTTGTGCCCCTACATCTCAAACATCAAATACCGGTCGGTAACGGCCGAAATTCTGTATTTTTGGCCATTACCGACCGGTATTTGGTTACCTACATCTGGCCTCAAATCTTTAAATAAAATTGTTATAAATGGAGAATTAAGCTGGTCTTGTTGTCCATTAGTTAACTCTTACTAGCTGATCCATTGACCAAACAGTGGGGTGTTTTAATGTTTTCTTAAAAGTAAAACCATGGTAAGATCGAATAAACTGCAGATGCATATAGTGTATAAAATTCTGATTTTCACTGATCTTGGAAGCAGGGTGATTTGTGTGCATGAATGACTCGCGGTGTCATGGGCCCCACCGATGAGTAAAGTGTGATAGCTCCTAGGATATATAGTGATGGTTTGGAGGTTTGGTTTGGAGCAGCGCTGGATCAATAGGAACAATACTTATGCCAACCAGAAGCTTGCATGAGGTCATCTACAGTTTTTGACCAAGCTCCTATTTGGCAACCTCCCAGAATGGTGGCTTGAGTTTCTGCTGTTCAGATACCTAAGCCTGGGAGCCCTCAGCTGGACAGAAGGCATTGATCCTATCCTGTGTCTAGTAGAGGTCAGAGAAAAATGCAAGGAATGAAAATAAGTGTGAGATAAAGGATAAATGTATTCCACATCAAAGAGCTTGTGAGAGATAGTCACTGCAAAAACTGGAACTTTTCATCAACAAAATGTTGGCTCTGTGTTTGAACCAACCTGTTCAGCACTAACTGTGAAGCCTGTCCAAGACTCTACACAACAGTTTCAGCTTGCATAGTTTTCAGCCTTGTTGAATAACAAAGGTTCACTATATCGCCCAGGGAGGGGGTGGGTGGTTAAAGATTTAGCGGCCAAGTACTGCTGAATATCACACTTCCGAGTTCCTCTTCCCTTGGTTACGTCACCAGGAAATACATGGCAACAATTATAAAGGGGAAAAGACCTGAGACGAGAAAAAAAGTTGTAGGAACTTGAGCTTTTATTGTTTATTATACTGGAAAACTTGGAATGGTGCTATAATTACTCAGCCTGAATAACTTGAACCCTGCGGTATCTGAAAACTGAGGCATTCCCACAACAGATAGAGGGATCAGTTATAAAAAAAAAGGCACTAGTGCATTTTGTAAGTGGAACTACAACAGCCCTTTTTTACATACTCCTACATGTCCTTGTGACTATGCGGCTGAAACGTCAACCTCTCTAGTAGTAAAATTAAAGTCACAGTCCTCTCTATTTGTAGCAATTTCACATAAGGATTCTAGGCATGCTCCTATTTTATTCATATTTTAGATGTTTTGGGGTTGATTCACATAAGTATTTAAGAGTAAATAAAAGAGTACTCCAGGGAGCATTACTTTACAAACTACAAACTACCTTTGTGAATAGGGGCTTACTCCAATGGCAACTTTCCACCAGGGCCTAGCTTGTCTCTCTACACCCATTCCACAGGGCTGGGTCAGCCTAACATAGTTTCCTGTTGGCACTCTGTGAATATTATTTGAATATTTTTATTCTGATACATTTTTAGAGACATTTTACATCTGCTCCATTTAGTCTTAGTGCTCACTTCTAAAAAATGTTGTCCTACGGGCCTTTGCGCTTGAAACCCTTTGCATAGTAAACATTTTTTGCCAGAGAAGTGTAGCTGTTATTGTGTTATTTTGAAGGCTCTTGTATTTAGTGAAGACATTATTTCAGCTTTTAGAATTTCATGTCTTTTAGGTTAGGTTTACCAGCACAATTCCTAAAGAAAGTAGTAGGGGCCTCATTTACAAGAAAGTGCCACAGCGCAGCACCGCAAGCCCTTTTGCTGAGCCACGCTGCTGCACATTCAAAGCACAGGGATGCAACATATTTACAATAAATGTCGCATACCTATGCCTTCCCCAGCGCTGGTGCACAATTTGCTGCCATGCGCCGACGCAGGCACCCTTGCACCATGGTGCAAAGATGCCTGTATCATAGGGATGATTGTTTATGTGCAGGAAAGTGTTCCTTCCTGCACATAAATGATCTGAAATGGCGTTTTTCAACTTCTTTGTGTGCTGCAATAGCACACATAGAACTTGCAAAAATGTATTTTTCTAAACGATTGTTTATGTGCAGGAATGGACACCTTCTTGTACATAAACAATCATAAGAGGTGATTTCCACATTCTATTTGTGCTCCCGAATGCAGGACGCATAGAAAGAGGAAAAAATGAGGAGAAATGTATTTCTCCTCCTCGTTGCGCCTCCCTTGGGGAGGTGCAGCATTCAGATGCATTTCCAGGTTCATGATTTCTCGTAACTCTGGAAATGTGTCAGGTTTCATGGGTGGTGCGTGGGAACACCCACAGCAACACCCATGGAACGCCCCTTTCACGAGAGTGATGATTGTAAAGGGGCCATATTTGTAAGGACTTTTCATGTCCTTGTGAATGTGGGCCAGGAAAATGCACCGCCAGTGCGTCACAGATAGTGACGCACCAGTGGTAAAAGGGGCTTGTAAATAAGCCCTAAAGTTTGCTCTGCAGGTTTATTTTTTCGCATGGGTGCAGATATTCTACTTTCTGGAATTCACAAAACTTTCCAGAAGTACAACTGGAAAGCAGTGTCGCCGTTCCCATGCCTACTTCTAGAAAACAGCTGGGAATTCCCTGTGTCCTAGTGCGCAGTGTGGGGAAGATTTACTAGCCCCTTGTGCCGCCGGTGTGTCACGTTGCGTAACACACCGGCAGTCAAACCTGCTGTGTGAGATTTACAAGCACACTTAAAGCCAGCCTATGTGCTGGTAAATATCTCCCCTCTTCAGGGTGTTAAGGGCGTGACATGGGTATTTCTCTAGGTGTTCCCCTGCAGCACCCATGTCCACTGATGAATTTCCAGAATGTATCAGAATGCTACGCCACCCTAGGTGTGGGGTAGCGAGGTGCACCAAGGAATTTTTTTTCATTTCTCCTCGTTTTTTTTTCCTTTCAATGCATGCTGCATTCTACAGCACACATTGAAAGAGGAAATCAACTCAAAAACAATCTGCACACGATGCGGGCATCCTTGCACCATGGTGCAAGGGTTCCTGTGCCTACGCCAGCGCATGGCAGCAATGTGTGCGCCAGTGCAGGGGGAAGCAGGGGGAAGCACAAAGATGCAACATATTGGGTTTTTTTAAATTATTTTTATTGAGAGTTCATAAAAACAAGATCAGCATTACAGAAAACATTTGTAAAAAGCTTTAGTACGATATATGGCATATGGTTATACATAAATAATCAGCGATCAAGTGTCCATGACATGATTATAAAGTGCAAAAAGTAATTATAAAGTGCAGAAGTGCTTAAAAGTGCATATAGGCAGACTCGTGATTATGAAGGTATCTTTTACAGTTCAAAAAAGCTCCAGAATTTTTCATATTTTTTGAGCGACCCTGATCTAAGCGCATATTTTCTTTCCCTGCCTTGTGTTCGTATTAATTTAGCCCTCCATGCCTGAAAGGTTGGTGCTTGGTTGGTTTTCCAGAACTGCAGTATGAGTGATTTAGCTATTAGGGAAGCTATGAAAAGAAATTTGTCATGTTTGGTGTTGATCGCTGAGCAGCCTAGAACAGGGACTAGATCATTGAATATTATAGGAGCTTTAAGCTCAGAGTAGAGGTATTTTTCAATTTCCCTCCATAACAGTTGGATTTTAGGACATTCCCAGACAATGTGTTTCCAAGTCCCTTTTTCCTCACATTGGAAACATTTATCAGCAACTAAGGAAAAGATATTGTGGAGATAAGAGGGAGTTCTGTAAATCAACCATTTATTATAGAATTGCATGCTTTTAAAATTAGCGCCGCGGAAAATAGTTTTATTAAATTTGTTCATTTTATCCCAAATTTGTTGATTGATTTCAATATCCTCCCTTTTTTTCCACCTCTCGATAATCTTACTCGAGACTTCCTGTTTCTTGTCCTCTTTTAATATTTTAATCCAAATACTCATCTTTTTTTGAGTTTTATTATTCAGTGCTGTAGAGATATTTTCCTTAAAGTAAAGATTTCCTATATCCAGCTCTCTGAGTATTGGATACAGCATAAAAAAGGACCATTTCAGAACAGCATGAGAATGGTTCACCTGTCTGGCGATTTGATCCCAGGTCTTCCACCTGTTACCGACCAGGAAGTCATCTATTATATTATTTAACCATTTACTTTCCAGAGGTTTATTGTTTTTCTATCCATGCATCAGGTTGAAGTTGTTCAAATCAGTTGTATTACTTATCCTTGGAATTGAATGGAATTTCAGAAACTGGGTTTTCTGTCTAAAAATCCATTGGAGGGGCTTGTAACGGATTTTCTTTGGATCTTTAGTAACTCTAATCGGATCAATTATCTTTACCTCTTGCAAAATCTTCTTCATAAAAAAATTGTCTGCCTAAATTCGTGTCTAAAAAGAAAAACCTAAAACTATGGTGTGCAAAAGACGCAAAATAGTATTCCCTTATGTTTGGGAGGGATAACCCTCCCTGTGCAAATGGAAGATATAAAGTGCTAAGTGCGAGTCTAGAAGACTTTTTTGGCCAAAGAAATGAGGATATTAGGGAATATATTTTTTTTAAAAAGGAGACCTGGATAACGCAGGGTGCTGCATTAAATAAGAAATTAAAAAGAGGTACGATCGACATGCGTTTCAATGCTGCTCGGCCCATTATAGGCAGGGGTAATAAATTCCAGCGTTCTAAAAGGGACTCAACCTTTTTTAGCAACGGTGAAAAATTAAGTGAGAACAACTCGTCTAGATTGTCCGAGATAGATATCTCTTCGGCGTGGGGTTATAAATTTACCTAAAGTCTGGTATTAAAGTGTCTACAGTGCAGTTTAATAAAATAATTTCCATCTTGTTGACATTCATTTTAGAGTCCCCTAGTTTTTGAATATCAGAAAATATTTTTAAAAATTTTCGCTTGACTTAGGGGGTTGGAATCTAAGAACAGGGCAATATCATCGGCGTGTAATTTTATATTAGTCATACCAGCTACTGGGACTGTACTAGTTCGTATACTTCTAATCGCAATCGCTAAAGGTTCAATAAATAATGCGAATAATATTGGTGATAGGGGACAGCCTTGTCGGGTGCCTCTAGTGACCAAGAGAGATAAAATCCTTCAGGAAATTAAAACTGTGCAAAATAGCAAATAGGCAGTCCCAAGACACTAGATCGAAGGCTTTCTCCGCATCTAGGAACCAGATTTGGGCCTTCACTTTATCAGTTTAAAAAAAATCTAGTGCCTCCAATACAAACTTTGTATTTGTATGGAGCTGCCTACCTGCAATAAAACCGCACTGATCATTGGCTACCAGACTTCCCACTATTTTATTCAATCGATTTGATAAAAGCTAAGTAAAAATGTTATAGTCTGTGTTTAGTAGACTTATTGGTCGGTACAAGTTTATATTCTCACTATCCTTTCCCTTTTTTAAAATACTAACTACCACAACTGAGCGGAAAGAATACGGAGGGGATCCTCCTTGAAGTAAATCATTTACTAAAATTAAAAGTTCTTTACGTAGAGTTCCTCCTTCAAATTTTAAAAAAATGAAATTGGAAGGCCATCGTCACTGTTGGCCTTTCCATTGGGGAGGGAGCCAATTACCTCGTCTAACTAGACTCTGAGAAGGTCTCGATGAGACATTCCTTCTCTTCATCCACTAATTTGGGGATTGCAAGTTGAGAGTAAAACTCCCCTATTGAAATAGTTGAGACCTCTTCTGTTGTTTGATAGATTCCCTCATAATGTTTCAGGAACCTCTCACCAATTGAGGCTGTGGTCTTAGCTTGTATTTTAGTGATTGGGTCAGTTAGTTGGTCAATTCTGTTGCAAACCTTTTTTTCTTGGTTTGCCAAGCAAAGAGCTTCCCTGTATACTCGCTATCTTCATACATCCTCTGGGCGTAGCAATTAAAATGGGTTTCGCCCAGGGCATAATAGAAGTCCCTTCCTACTGTTAGCCTCAGAAAGTTTTTGGCTAGAATGTATTGTTCTGGCCCTGTAGTGTACTTGGGTTGCCTCTGTAAGATCTGTTTGTAATCTGCTCTTCTCCTCTTTTCTTGCTTTATGTTTTGGTGAATCTTTAGATCAAATCAAAGTTTTATTTGCATAATTGGTTAAAATTATTACAAAATTCGCATAATAAAATAGCGATACAAAATGGATTAAAACTACTAGAGTTATAAACTCTCTGCTTCTATTAAAATTGGGGTCAAAACGTGAACGATCATCATGTTAAAAAAGTTTCTGATAACCCACCAACCTGGTGATCCCCCTTTTCAATTTGTCCAAGGCGATTTCTTACTTCAGCCAGGAATTTAACTCCGCGGCATGCCAGGATTATGGAGGAACCTCCAAGCCAGCTTGTAACGGCATGTCTACAAGAGCGTATGTTTAGCGCGTTAAAAATAGGTTTCAATAACAGTCGTCTCTGTCCTATCAGCGCAGGACAAACCCAAAGAAAGTGGGCAAGGGTTTCAGTTTTATACCCACAGAGGCAACATTGCTCCTTCTGGTCGGAGGGTTTCCAGGACGGTAATAAGTCTTTTGAAATGTGCATCCCCATCCGATAATCAATAAAAGCCTTTTTTAAATGGCCACTAAAGTGAGATAAAAGGTAAGCGAGTGGTTTTGAGTTTGTATACGAGTTCATGATAGTCCAGCCATGCCGACGTTTTGCCAATGTCTCTTTATCCTCCAAAAAGGATTTCCTTTTTACTGCTGCATTGGCTAATTTACTTAGGCTTGCTTTATCTGTCCCTAATTTCCAGACTGATTCCAGCTCCAGCTTTTCCACACATAGTTTCAGGTACTTTCCCCAAGGGTTCGGGTGTGCAGTATCCGCCCATTTTTTGATTTCCTCCCAGCTCAGCCAGTCCAATGTGTCTGGGTCTGCGGATCGAAGTTTGTAACAGAGTTTCACGAAGCCGCTCATGCTCCGGAAGTTCTGGTTTTGCAGTCCAAATTCAAGCCTGACTTGTGAAGCTGAGGCGGATTTTGGCAGATTGAAGACCGTTTTATACATTTTCGTCTGTAGTTCATTTAAAAGATCGGCCTCCTTGCCACACCACGTCGCTAGGCCATAAGATAGGGTAGGCATGATCTGCGCTGCCCTTACTTTTAGTAGATGGTTATAATTAGGGCAATCCATTTTTACTTTTAAAGGAACGATACGCAAAGATTAAAGATTGTGCTTTTGCTTGTAGGGCGGTTTTATGGTCCTTGTGGTTAACACCTTTTGATATTATTATTCCCAGATACTTGTAATTCCTTTCTTCTTTCACTATTGCCCCTTGAGCCATCCATTTGTACCGTAACTTGTGCGCGTCTACCAGACGGACCACTTTAGTTTTTTCTTTATTTAATTCTAGGCTTTCCCGTTCTAAGTACGATGTTAATTTATTTATAGCTCTTTGTAAGCCGATTGGTGTTTTGCTCAGCAATACAATATCATCAGCATATTGTAGGTAGTATATTGGGTTATTAGCTAGAGATGGTGGATGGCTCTCTGCCGATTCCAGCGCGCTTGAGAGGTCGGAGAGAAGAAGGTTAAAGAGGGTGGGGGCTAATACACAGCCCTGTTTTAGGCCTTGATGTGTCGGGATGCTCTTGGTTGTATTGCCCCCGTTTCCCAGTTTCACTCTTGCCCAAGTATGGTGATGAAGGGCTTTGATGGCTATTAAGAGTTGATGTGGCAACCCCCAGCTTTTTAATTTCATCCACAAGCGCTCTCTATTCACCCGATCAAAAGCTGACTTAATGTCTATAAAACAGGCGTACAAGCGGCATCCCTTTGCAACCACTTGATCCATTAGGATGTTCCCATTCCTTGCCTGAAACCTGTTTGAAATTTGGACATTATCTTTGTTTCTGCTATCCAGGCTTGTAGTTCTCGTAGAATGCAGGAAGCATAGAGCTTAGCCTCTACGTCTATTAATGATATCAGTCTGAAATTTCTGGGGTTACGATGATCGCCATGCTTAAATATGGGGTGGATGATACTGCCTTTCCAGGATGCGGGTAACTCTGCTTGCTTGTATATTTGGTTGAACAGGGGCGTTAGGATCTCAGACCACAGGTCCGGGTCATGCTTAAAGATCGCATTTGGCAGCCCGTTTGGCCCTGCAGCTCCTTCTGACTTTAATCTTGATATTATCATCCTTAGTTCATCTTTGGTGGTTAAGTCATCAAGCTCTGTTGGCCCCTTCTGAACTTTTTCCTGCTCGAGAGCTCTTTTTTCTTTGTACTCAGCTCCTTTTAGTTCCTCCGCATTTTCCTGTGATGCCCCGGAACCATTAACGGGGCCAGAATCTGTTTTACAGTATAGAATTTGCACGTGTCTGGTCCAGGTTTCTGCTCCAACCCCAACTTCCTGTTGGAGTTTTGCCCCTTGATTTAAATCGTTTATAATACCCCAAAAGTCCCGGCTGTTTGATTGCTTGCCCACGGTTAGCAGTTTGTTCCAGATGGTTTCTTTATGCGAGTACTTTGCGGCCCTCAGTGCCTTCCTGTAGATGCTCCTGGCTCCGTTCAAATTACATTTGTTTGTCACGGCCCCCAACATTTTTTGCCTTGCGAGTGCTCTGACTTCCTTGGCGACTTTTCTTTTTTTTGTTCTTAGGTCCATGTTGAACCAAGGCTCCTTCTTGATTTTGCGAAAACCCTGGTTCCCTGACCTTGCTGGGAACTTTTGCTGAAGGACCTGAATCATTTGCTCCCAGTTAGAGACTAGCTCCACATCTTTTTGGGCCCCAAGGTTGGCCATTTGGTCTTTAACTGTGTCCGTGATTTTGCCCAACCCGTCACCACGCCATTTCAGTTTTCTTAAGTTGAACGTTGATGCATGGTGGAGAAGGGAGGTCATGGTTGGAGCCTTACTGAGTACGATATTTAGTCTTATTATTTGGGGGAAATGATCACTTTCTACTCGGTGTAGAAAGTGATCATTTGCCCCAAATAATAAGTCCCAAGTCGTGTTTAATGGGGCTGTACCTCTATTGCGTGTAAAGAACTCCTCAATGAATTCTTCAATTTCTGTACACCATTGAGGATCTAGAAGGTTAGATTTGTTAAAAAAACATCGTTTTATAGGCACCATGGTGCAAGGGTTCCTGTGCCTCCGCCAGCGCATGGCAGCAATGTGTGCGCCAGTGCAGGGGGAAGCACAAAGATGCAACATATTGTTGGAAATATGTTGCATCCCTGTGCTTTAAAACTAACGCAGCGCAGCAAAATGACTTGTGGCACTGCGCTGCATTATTTTCTTGTAAATCTGCCCCCGTATATATTGTGCAGTTATAGATAGTAGCCCTTGAAGACACATTTCTTTTCTGACATAATAAATGAGAATACTTATCCATAACACTGGCAACTAATATAAACAAATTCATCCTTTCTTGGTGTCTGGATCAAAGTTATCCTAACACTTTTATCATGACACAAACTGATTTAGTGTACATTTCTTTTTTCTTTCTTTTTATTCCACATTCCCTTCTAATCTTAATGTATTTGTTTGACTTTCTTTCATACAACATGAATAACGAGTAGGATTCTGTTTTACTCGCAGTTATTATATAACCCTTACACTTTATGCTCATTAAATGCACCAGATGGGAAACAACACTTACAACGCAACTTTTATAACACACTACCTTTACAACGAAACTTTTACAAAGCAACATCCATTACAACGCATGCCATTACAACGCAACCATTACAACGCATGTCACTACAACGCATACCACTACAATGCATACCTTTACAACGCAGTCATTACAACGCATACCATTAAAACACATACCTACACTATCCAACACCTACCCTACTGTTGCACCCCCTGGAGTTAGAATAGTAATTTGTACCCCTACACTATCCAATATTTACCCTACTGTTGCACCCCCTGGAGTTAGAACAGTAATTTTAATCCCTACACTATCCAACACTTACCCTACTGTTCCACCCCCTGGAGTTAGAATAGTAATTTTTACCCCAACACTATCCAATACTTACCATACATGCAATGTAATGGTATGCATTGTAAATGTAGTATGCGTTGTAGTGGAATGCGTTGTAAAGGTAGTTTCAAAGATTTCGTTATAATGGCATGCGTTGTAATGGAATGCGTTGTAATGGATGTTGCGGTGTAAAAAATGCGTTGTAAAGGTATGCGTTGTAAAAGTATCCGTTGTAACGACATACATCCGCACCAGATAGTTTACACACCCACTCAGAGACCCATGCAGGCACTCAGACACCTACTTATTGGCCCACACAGACAATCACACACCCACTCACACACTCACAGACCCACTGATCGACCAATACAGACAATCACAAACCCACTCAAAGATCCACACAGGTGCTCACACAGCCACTGACAGACTCACACAGACATTCACACACTCACTCGCACATCTACTCACTGATCCACATAGGTGCTCACACATCCACTCACAGACCCTTTCAGGTGCTCACACACTGGCTCACAGACCCATATAGACACTCACATACCAACAAGTAAGCACTCACACACCCACTTACAGACCCACACAGGCACTCACACAACCACTCACAGACCCATGTAGCCTTTCTTGGTCCCACTTACAGACCCATGCAGACACTCAAACACCCATTCACAGACCCACTCAGGTACTCACACACCTAATGGCAGACTCACACAGCCACTCACACACCAACTCACATATCCACCCATAGACCACACAGGCATTTTTACCCCACTGAATCACAGACTCACACAGCTACTCACATACCCACTCACCGACCCACCAAGGCAGTCTCATACTTACTCACATACCCATGCAGGCACTCATTGATAGAACCATTCACAAACCAACATAGACACTCACAGACTCAGGCACAGACCATGCAGGTACCCATACACACCTAATATTTATAGACCCAGGCAGGTACTCAGAGTCACTCACTCACTCACTCACACACTTACTTATAGACACATGCAACCACTCACAGACTCACACATGCACTTTAATACCCACTGACAGACCACACAGGCACTCACAGATCCACTCAAAATCCATGCAGACACTCACAGACCTACTCACAAACACACACAGGTACTCTCAGACCTATGTAGGTACGTACCCACCCACTCAAAGACCCATGCATTCACTTACACACAATTTACAGATCCACAGAGGCACTCACACACCTACTCACAGACCCATACAGTCACTCACATATCTACTCACACACCCACATAACAACTCATAAACCCACTCAGACCCATGCAGACACTCACCAATCCATGCAGCCACTCACACACCCACTTACAGACCCATACAGCCACTCACACACCCACTCACACACTGGCACATGCAGCCCCACACACATCTACTCACAGACCCATACAGTTACTCACAAACCCACCTACACAGCTACCCACATGCCTACTTACAAACCCATGCAGCCACTCCTACTCACTGATCCACACAACCACTCACATACCTCAAAGCTACTCACACCCACTCATACACCCATACAGAGACTCATACACCCACTCATAGACCTATATAGCTACTCACACCCAATCACTGACATATACAGCTGCTCACACACCCACTCACAGACTAATACAGACACTCACACACCCACTCACCGACCCATACAGCCACTCACAAACTTACTCACACACCCACGCAGAGACACTCACAGACCTGAACAGCCACTCGCACACCCACTCATGGACCTATACAGCAACTTGGTTGTGTAACTTGTTTCCGTAACAGCGCCAAGATGCCCCCAGGTGATTTGTGAATTATATTAAACATCACTCTCAAAGGCTACATGTTACAGTTAGGAACTACAATTTAAAATTGTTTAGATATTCACTAAAAACAGAGGTTACAGGGATGTAACAGTTAGGAAATTACATTAAAATATCATAGAAATTCACTGAAAAAAACAAAGGTTACAGGGAAGTTATTGTTAGGCTCAGATTTCACACGCACAAAACTATGGAAATTCAACAGTTATGGTTATCTTAGCTAACTATAACTAGGGGCACTGGAATTACATGATTGTGCGGCAGTGATGATTAATATTGACATATTTGTAGATTTGCATCATTTGTCACATAATACATCACTGGTTGCAGCGCAGTGAATAATGAAAAAATAATTAAGTAATACTATGACAATATGTGTCATATAATGCTGCATAATCTTCCTTTTCTTCCTGCATAAGTTACTCAACTCTGCCACATTATTTGACCCTTTCATGCCACATAATTGAAGTGGCTATACCTTACACCCCCACAATGCACTACTTATGACCTCACATAGTGATGACATCACTAATGACATCATGCAGTGATTGTGAGTGTTTTCTAAAAGTTTATGAATGTTAAACATATATACTGAGCTACTACAAAAGTTAAATGGGTGTACTTTGTATACTACTAATCAATGATACTACTCACATATATTATGTGAGTGGCTGTGTAACTGTATCTGTGTGTGAGTGGGAGTCTGTGGAGCTCTATGGGTGAGTGTGTGGCTGTGTCAGTGACTGTATTGGTGAGTGAGTGGGTGTAAGGGTGTGTGAGTGGTTGTGTGAGTGTCTGTATGGGTGAATGAATGGCTGTTTGAGTGGTTGTATTAGTTAGTGACTGTGTGTACATGGCTGTATGGGTGAGTGGGTTTTTGTTTAAGTGAGTTGGTGTGTGAGTGGCTGTATTTGAAAGTGAGAATCTGTGTGAGTAGTTGTGTAGGTGAGTGAACAGGTATGTGAGTGGTTATATGGATGTGGGTTGGGTATGTACGTGGTAGTGTGAGTTTGTGTGTGAATGGTTATTTGGGTGTGTTGAGAGGCTTTATGGTGAAAGAGTGGGTGTGTGAGGAGCTGTATAGGTGAGTGAGTGAATGTGTGAGTTGCAGCATGAGTGAGTGGGTGTTTGAGTGGGTCAATGGATGAGTGAGTGGGTGTGTGAGTAATTGTATGGGTCTGAGAATGGGTATGTGAGTGGTTGTGTGGGTGTGTGAGTGGGGATATGAGAAGTTGTATGGGAGTGCAAGTGATTCTGTGGATGATGTCATGAGTGATGTCATTTGAGATGTTATCAGTGATGTCACTGACCATGTCATGAGTGATGTAATATGGAAAGTCATAAGCAGCACATTGCCGGGGCGTAAGTTATAGTTATCTCAGGTTAAATATACTGGTGAATTTCTATAGATTTGTGCTTGTGAAATCTGAGCCAAACTATAACATCCCTGTAACATTTGTTTAGTATTTTTAGTGATGTCCATTTATTGTTTGCTCATTTTATTCCGAAATCCCAATTTTAGAGTGGAACAGAGTACAATAGAGTGGCAGAGAGTGACGTTCAGTCGAGTGACGTTTAGTCGAATGGTGTACAGTCAAATAGTGTAGAGTGGATTGGTGTACAGTAGAGTGTCAGAGTGGAATAGCATAGAGTGGAGAGACATACGAGAGTGTTGTGTAGAGTGAAGTGGTGTAGAGTCTAATAGTGTAGAGTTGCGTGGCATAGGGTAGAATGGCATTGAGTGTAATAGCTTAGAGTGGAGCAGCTTGCAGTGCATTGATGTATAGTGGAATAGTAGAGTAGATTGACATTCAGTGTTGTAGAGTTGAGTCACGTACAGGGGAATAGCATAGAGTGATGTGGCGTGGAGTGTCATAGAGTGGAGTGGGATAGAGTCTAGTGGTCTAGAGTGGCATACAGTGGGATAGCGTACAGTGGAGTCACATACAGTGGAGTGGCATGCATTAGAGTAGTTAAAAGTAGAGTAATGTAGAGTGGAATATATTTTCAAGAGACAAGAGAACCCAAGGGGTATGGCAGGGACCTGGGGTACAAGTAATTATAAAGGAACAATGGTCCCTCACAACATAACTTATGAACAGTAATTAGCAGTAGGGTTGAATAGCATACACTGGAGTGATGTAGAGTAGAGTGGCATAGAGTGGAGTGGCGTACAGTGGAATGGTGTAGAATGTAATAGATTAGAATTGAGTGGCATAAAATGGAGTGGTGTAGAGTGGGATAGCATACAGTGGAGTCACATAGAGTGGAGTGGCTTGCAGTAGAGTGGTAAAAAGTAGAGTGCTGCAGAGCTGAATATATTTCCAAGAGACAATAGAACCCAAGGGGTCTGGAAGGGACCTGGAGTACAAGTAATTATAAAGGAACAATGGTCCCTCACAACATAACTTATGAACAGTAATTGGCAGTAGAGTTGAATAGCATACACTGGAGTGGTGTATATTAGAGTGGCATAGAGTGGGGTGGCGTAGAGTGGAATGGTGTAGGATGTAATAGATTAGAATTGAGTGGCATAAAATAAAGTAGTGTAGAGTGGAGTAGCATACCGTGGAGTGATGTAGTCCAGTGGAGGGGCATAGAATGGAGTGGCATAGAGTGCAGTGGTGTAGAGTGGAATAGCATAGAGTTGAGTATAGTGGAGTGGCATAGAGTGAAGTAGTAGGAAGTGGAGTAGGGTGGTGTGGTGTAAGGTGAAGTGGCATAGAGTGCAGTGGCAAAGAGTGGTGTATACAGGAATAGTGTAGAATGCAATAGCATGGATTGAATTGGAGTACAGTGGACTGGAGTGCAGTGGAATAGCACACAGAGGAGTGGCGAAAAGTGGATCATACAGTGGAATAGCATAGAGTGGAGTTGCGTACATTGGGATAGCTTAACATGCAGTGATATACATTGGAGGGGCGTAGATTGGAGTGGTGTTCACTGGAGTGATGTACTGTGGAATGGGATACAGTGGAGTGGAGAAGAGTGGAGTGACATACAGTGGAACCGCATATAGTGGAGTGGTGTAGAGTGGAGTTGTGTCCGGTGGAATAGCATAAAGTGAGGGGCATAAAGTGTTAGAGAGGGGAGTGGCATACAGTGGAACAGCGTAAATTGGAATGGGTGTACAGACGATAAATCTTCAGTCACGTGGTATTTAGTATAGGATTATGGAGTATGTGTGGAGTATGAAATAAATATAACGACTGTGCTATAGGGTATGGAGAACCACTAGACTCCACTAACACAAAGCCTGAGCTCTATACACAATATACTTCACTCCCCAGAACACGTCAAGTAGTACAACCGGTTTCCCTACTGTAGTTCAAAACACATTGTTAATTTTTCATCATGCAACATGAATATGAACAATTCGGTTTGGTTCTTATTTTCAAGCTTTTATTTTCTTTGTCTTGTATTTCAATTTCAATAGCCACAGCCAACACGTGTTTTGTCGCTATAGGGGCGTGAACCCGCAACTTCCTCAAGGCTGTGCAAACATAAACATACAGAATGCCTCTGTATTCAATGTTTTCAGACTTCTTGCATAAAATATACATTGTGCATTTGTCATGTTATGGGATACGGATACTCAACACAAGGGCTCGCCATTGTGATTAAAGATTGACATACACGGTGATAAGGAATTTCATATTAAACTTGTGTACATAAACCTCTTAATAAGAGGTATACTGTAACCCGAAAGAGGTGGAGAGATATCAAGTAAGGGGCTCCAAATTGTTTATTGTTCACTTGGAATTGGCTACAGGGTCTATTTTAGAAGTATCAGACATTTGCTCAGTCACCAAGCACTATTCACAGTGCAGGCTAAAACAGCCAATTTAGGATATCACTTCACATGGTGTGACACCCCTGGGCAATAAGGTTGCACTTACCTTTATAAACAACCATTGTGTAGCTTGTAAATGGGCTATTTTAAAGAAAACACATTTTCGTGGTCCCAGTGGTAGAATGTATGAGATCAGAACAAATATCAATTGCCTGACAAAGTTTGTTGTTTACGCTATTAAGTGCAAATGTAAGAAGAAATACATTGGCAGCACCATTAGAACACTAAGAGAAAGGATTGGAGAACACATACAGGGAGTTAAACAGGGTGATATGAGGTACCTTTTGGCAGCACATATGCCCGGTACAGACAACCAACAGGCGTTTTGAGTTCTATGGAATTGATCATACACCTAGACACCCCAGAGCTGGTAATAGGGAACTAGCCCTACGCAGGAAAGAAGGATTGTGCATATTGAAGTTACGGAGTACAGAATGCGGTCTTAATATCTTGGGCAGATGATGAATGTTCAATACTGCATGATGGGTGTGCAGACGAGTTGCATACATGGAATAGTACATGGAATAGTGTAGAGTGGAGTGGCATACAGTAGAGTGGGGTGGAATGGATCAGTGTGGAGTGGAATAGCGTAGAGCTGAGCGGCATACTGTAGAATAGCCAACAGTGGACTGGTGTACAGTGGAATGGTATACAGTGGAGTGGCACAGAGTTAAGTGGTATACAGTGGAATAGTGTGGAGTGCTATAAAGCGGAGTGACGCACAATGGAATACTGAAGAGTATAGTGGTGTACAGTGAAATGGTATACTGTGGTGTAGCACTTACTGAAGTGGCCTGGAGTGGAGTGTCATAGAGTGGAATAGCGTAGAGTGGAGTGGCATACACCGAAGTGGCATAGAGTGGAGTGGCGTGGAGTGGAGTGGAGTGCATAGGCAGGAGTGCTGTAGACTTGAATAGTGTGTTGTACAGTAGAGTGGAGGGCCATAGAGTGTACTACTGTATAGTGGAGTGGCGTAGAGTGGATTTGCTCAGAGTGGAATACTGTACAGTGGAGTGCGTAAAGTGGAGTGGTGTATAGTGAAATGGCATAGAGTGTAATAGAGTACAGTTTAGTGGTGTAGAGTGGAGTGGCATAGAGTAGAATACTGTACAGTGGGGTGAGTGGAGTGGCATAGTTTGGGATACCGTAGAGTGGAGTGGCGTAGAGTAGAGTGGCGTACAGTTAAATAGTCCATAGTGGAGTGGTGTACAGTGGATTAGTGTGTCGCATATTATAGTTGAGTGGCAAAGAGTGTAGTGGTGTGTCTGTCTTTACAGAACTAATAGGCAGCCATGTTTTTTCGCTACCCTTTGTCTGTGTTCTGGGTAACAGTCTTAGATATAGGTAAGTAGTAGGTTTTATTGTTGTTCCCTACCTATTACCACGTTATTTAAGGGTTAAAAGAAATATGTATTTATATATTTTTTTAAAAGGGTATGCAGTACTGCACTAGTGCCTAAAAAGTCCCATGGTACTTCAAATATTACCCAGAAACTCTGGGCAAAGCTAAAAGTTGTGCTTAGTGCCTTCTTGGGTTTTGGGATAAGACAGAGGCATCATCCTGCGATCAGAGTGCACTATCTACAATTATGTACCTTGGGATTTAGGGGCAGGAGTTCCAGAGAACTTGACAGAAAATATCATGACCAGGACTCACAGGCTACAGTTGAAGTCCAGGTCATGCTTCCACAGAGTTGAGACAACTGGGCATAGGGTGTGGGCTGAGGCCCCACACCTTGCTACAAGTCTGCTGTGCACAGCCGTACGCCATTCACAGCAGTTCATTTATTAAAGGGCAATGGGAAAATGCAAGAAACATGTCCTCATTGCAGTTTTAATGTTATCAAAGGTCGATATTCTATGCGATGTCACTACAGGTGAAAATATGATCAGTGCATGAGTCATGATGGCTACATGAAGCGTAGGTTACTAACTAGTCTTTGTATTGCACATACTGTGGCCATGTTTGCATAACAAGACAAATTATAAAGTATTGACTGTTGTACCTCTTATCATATGATATGCTTCACCCAAATTTTTAATTTTTTTTTATAATTATTTATATGAAATCTATGTATTTCTATCTTTATGGGTTTTTGCCCTAAAAATGGTTGAATTGTTAATCCCTTCTATAAACAAAAAGAGAGGCAGAAACACTTCATGTTCTTTGAATTACCACACTGATTATTTGTCCCCACCACATCTACAGGAAAAAGAGTTCTGTGGTCATTACAAATGTAGCCTAACATATGCATTGCATATCATTCTAAAGCTATCATAATAAAAACAGGAGTCTCTTTGAAATTTTGCTGTTGCCATGGTGAATGAAAACCAATGACCTAGGCAGCTTTGATTGATTTTCAGGCTATTCAGTAGGAGATGAACAACTACAATATATTGCTTTAAAGTGCAAAATAATTAACAATATAATGTGCGCCTTGCATCTTTTACAGGGATAGTTCATTCATAGTAAACACAGATCATATTCCTACATTTTCCCAGCTAGTTTTTGGTCGCTGTCTGTGCCTGAGTCTTCTGACAAGCTTTGTTGCATATCTGATTTTTAAAATCAATTACAAAAATGCCTTACAGGATACAAAAAAAGAAGGGAAACTATCACTTGGAAATAGGAGGCATTGTTACTTTTCTGCTCGAGATCTGTGGTTTCGAGGTTTCATTAAAAAAAAAATGTTATTTAGCATTTTTATATTTATGTTTATTTGTGTTATACACTTTACTGCCTTGAATCGCCTTAAGGGGCCTACCTGTCCAAAGTGACAGGCCGATGCCTAGGAATAGCAAAAATTAAACTTACACTTACAGCAGAATTAATTCATGTATTTATGTACTTCTGAAGTTATATATAGCGCAAACATGGCCCATATGCATTACAGTGCTTTACGATGAAGAGCACACATAATATGGAGAAAAAGTAAGGCAAACACGGTTATGGCACAATTAAAACAGAAAACATACTGAAAGCTTAAAGTACGCAAAAATAACACTGTGTAGAAAAATCATCACATGACTGAAAACTTCGTAATCTTCAAAACCTATTAATAATTTTAAGAAGGAATTGCAGAAAGGAGAAGAGTCCCTACTAAAATGAACCTAGAGTCCCAAAAGGAGAACAAGGAGAAAGTAGAAGGAAGGGTCCTCAGCGTATATATGGGGAGTAATATACTGTAGTAGGTATAGGGTGGGATGAAGAGAAAAGCAGACACAATTCCAGCTATTGACACATTGTATAGGTTAAATGCCAGGAGAGCAGTAACAGTTAAAGGTCGCATAACAAAAGAAGTTAACTTGGTGGTCAGCATATGAGGCTGCTGTCGGTGTGCCCATAGGTGCAGAAGGGTGGTGCAGAAGGGTAGTGCTGGGGGTGGCTGGTAGGGTAGACCCGAGATGATGTTCTGTGGGCTACCTGAGGATGTGGTGAAAAGGAGGGAGTGCTAATGTTGAAAAAGGTATGCCTTGAGTTTGCTCCTAAGCATAGTGAATGGTGTGATGCTGTGGTTGTTTGTGGAATCACTCTATGTTTGGTAGTGGAGCACTCCTCATCTACTTCTTTTCAAAACTAACTACTCCTGTAACCTCAGCGTGCTACATTGGTGGGGATAATGTCAAACATGCCAAATCTAATCACATTCATATGTCAAGCACTGGTACTTGTCCAATGTGCACTGTTGCAAAAACAAATAGTTTCCTCAAATTTAAATTGCAAATAATAATCAATTACTTCAAGTGTGTTTCATATCAAAACATAATGCATCTTCAACGAATACAAATGCAGCTTCTCAAAGGTGTACATTAATGTTATGTTATGTTAATTTTAATTTGTAAGGTGTAACAGCTACCCAAAATGTGTTTCCCGGCACCGACTAAGAAGTACCAGAGGGAAGGAAACGATTTATTGATTAAACAGCCAGGTTTTAATGAAAATTTGCATATTCAGTTTTTAATGAAAATTTGCATATTCAGTTTGATTGCGAAGCGGCGCAGGGAGAAAGTTCCACAAAGTGGGACCTAGCAGCTAGATTCATGAAAGAGCCGTTTTGCGAGTCCTTAATAGCGATTATTAAGGAATCGCTATTAAGGACTTGCAAAACGGGATTCATGTAGGAATCGCAAAATAAATTGCGATTCCTACACATTCCTTATTTGCGATTAGGTAATTGCTAATCGCAAATAAGGAATAACTCCCCATTCATTCCTATGGGCCTAAAGGCTAAAGGCCCATAGGAATGAATTGGGAGTTATTCCTTATTTGCGATTAGCAATTACCTAATCGCAAATAAGATAGCGATTTCAAGGGTGCCAGGGGTGTCAAAAGGACACCATGTAGCACACCTGAAATGCAAATTTACACAGGTGTTGCGCACACACATGTCCAAAGGACATGTGTGTGTGTAACATAACACTGAGAAAAATGCACAAAAGTGCACTTTTCTCAGTTTTCGCTATTTACCAGGAAGTCTGACTTCGCGGTAAATAGCGGCAAAAAATAGCGAATTCGCTATTTTATCATGGTTCATGAATAGCATTTAAGGAATCTCAAATTGAGATTCCTTAAATGCGATCGCAATTTGAGAAATCGCATTTTTTTGCGATTTCTCAAATTGCGAGTTCATGACCCATTGATGAATTTCAAATCTCATTTTTGCGGGCGCAAACGGCCGAATTCTGCGATTCGCACCGTTTGAGCCCGTAAAAATGCTTCATGAATCTAGCTGTATGTAGGCAAATGATCGACTGCCCATACGTGACAGTGTAATTCTGGGTACAGAGAACTTCACCTGAGTGGCAGAGCGGAGCGCACATGGGGACAAGTAGGGGTGAACCAGAGTCTGCAGGTATTGAGGGGCCTTTACAGATTCGATTTGGAACATGTAGCTCAGGGCTGTGAACTTAATTTGGCTCTCCATCCTGAGCCAATGAAGGTCACGCTGAGCGCCTGAGATTGAGGCAGTTCTGGGAACCTGACAGATCAGTCTGGTGGCAGAGTTCTAGACTACCTGTAGCTTGCACGTTACCGCCTTATTTGCCCCCAGATAGAGGATGTTGCCATAGTCCAGTCTTTTGGTAACAAGGGCTTTTAATATGGTTGTCTGGGTAGAGCTGGGCAGCATCCAGATAATCTTTTTGAAGCCATTTCAATATGATAAAGCAAGTTGCAGCTACCGTCACTGCTTGGTTTTTCATCGATAATAACTTGTCTATGATAAAGCCTAGATTGCGAATATGGCGAGAAGGTTGAAGAAAAGCACCCATTTTCATGGGCCAATGTTGGGGGAAAAGGTCTTTATTTTTCTCCAAGATCAAGATCTCAGTTTTCTCCTCACTGAGTTTAAGAAAATTAGCCTGCATCAGTTTCTAATTGTTTAAAACATATATTTATGTATTTAATGTACATACTAAGGGAAGACATTTTCTGGGATAATCATTTAATTCTTACTTTGGAAATTGTTCAATAGTAATCCTGAGCATCTGCCTCCCAGCGTTCTGATCCAAAACCACCAACAACATTTGCCCCGTACCCCAGTGCTCATCGCTCAACCCGACGCTATTCAACATCTACATGGCCACCCTCACACAAGTATCCCAGCATCACAACTTCAACAACATCTCCTACGCCAACAACACCCAGCTCATCCTCTTCCTCACCAAGAAGCCACATACCACCAAAAGCAACCTCCACGACACAATAAAGGACGTCACCAACTACATGAAGGTATCCATCCTCAGACCCACCCCCTCAGCCTCGGACGACTCCTGCTAACTGACAACACTGTGCACAGTACCAGCACCTACCAACCATGTCCACAACCTAGGATTCATCCTCAACTCCTCCCTCTCAATGTGTAAGCAACTCTACACCGTCTCCTCGTACTGCTATAACACCCTCCACATGCTCCGCAACATTTACAAGTGGATCCTAACCAAAAGAAGAAGAACAGTGACACAGGCCCTCATCAGCAGCAGACTACACTGTGGCAAAACACTCTACACAGGAATTTCAGCCAAATACCTACAACTACAACAAATCCAAAAGAACTCCACCTGAGTGATCATCAATGTCCCCTGCTGCAGCCACATCACCCACCACCTGATAAACCTACACTGCCTCAATATCAACAAGAGGATCACCTTCAAGCTCCTCACCCTCACTTACAAAATACTTTACAACACCAGACTGATCTACCTTAACAGCAGTATTCCTGAAAGGCCAAATTTTGATCTTAAAATTTTGGCTTTAAAAATATTAGGTAATAATTTGGTAACTCTTTAGGCAAACATTGCTTAAAAACTAATTGACTATCATTACACTGTATCCAAACTTTCAGACATTTTAAATAAACAGTGTAATGTCCAGATGTTGTAGAAGGTCCATCATACTCAAAAGTAATTGCAACAGCTACAAAAGTTCTTACTGTTATTGAAACTCGACCATCTACAAAATGTTTAATTAAAGTTTCCAATTTTCTTCCATCAGCTCTACAACGTTGCAGCAATAAAATTACATACTGTCCATATCTTTGTATAAATAATGTTGATGACATTTCTGATTTACATTGGCTACACTGCATGTTTTGACTTGCTCCTCTAATTAGATTGTTAAAAGACACTGATTCACAGTCAGGTAAAGTCAAATATATGAATCTTTCAGTATCTATGTTAGTGCTACATGTAAACAAACAATTTTGACAGTCATGTTGCCATTTATAAGAAAAGCCAAAAAGGTTTTCAATATCTATACCTTCATCTTCCAGTACACCAAGCATAAACATTAAAAATTCCTGACAATCTTGCTGAATATTCTGCGTAAATTGAGTAGAACCAGAACATATGTCCAAAATATTTCGAATATCAGAAACACTTTATATTTTACTTTTATCACTACTACATTTCTCATAAACGGAATACAACAATGAACAGAATCTTTCATCCCGATTTTCAACAATTTGCTGTTGCAAACTTTCAAGAACAAAAACAACATTAACATCTACATTTATTTTTATTTTTTATTTATTTTATATGCTTATAAAGCGCCAGAATAGACCCCCGAAGGGGTATCTCCGCGCTGTGGCTGCAATGAAAGTGAAGTATAATAGTGTGTCCACTGGTGGAAAAAGGACAGTTAGTTACTGGGGAACAGGTAGGTTTTTAAGTTTTTTCGAAATATCAGGTGGCTGGTGAGGGACCTTAGTTCCGGCGGCAATGAGTTCCAGAGTGTTGGTCCGGTGTGAGCCAGCGCACGGCCACCTTGCCTGGTCTTCTTAACTCTGGGTACCTTCAGTAATTGTTGGTTACTGGAGCGCAAGGAGCGCCCAGGGGTGTAGGGCTGGAAAATATCAGTCAGATATTTAGGGCCCTCCCCTATCAAGCTCTTGTGGATGGTACAAAGAGTTTTAAACTGGACTCACTTCTTTACTGGGAGCCAGTGAAGTTTGGTCAGTAGGGGACAGGAGGGAGTCCTTGGTGGAACGTTCAGGACAATCCTCGCTGCTGTATTTTGGATAACCTGCAGTTTCTTGAGTTGTTCCTCGTTTGCTCCAAGGAGCAAACCATTGCAGTAATCCACCCTACTGATGACAAGAGCCTGTACCAGCGTTTTCCTATAGTGGTCCGGTAAGTAGGGGAAGACTCGTCTTAGCATCCCTATAGCTCGGAAGCAGGTACCGGCTACTTGATTAACATGATCTTTAAAAGTAAGTTGCTGGTCAAGTAACACTCCCAGGTTTCTAACCGTGCTCTTGGGGATGGGGACGGGTCCTAGTTCTTGGGGCCACCAGTCCGATGACCAGTGTGCCGCCGCTTGGCCGAACAGCATGACTTCGGTTTTCCCGACGTTACACTGCAGACAATTAGATGACATCCATTCTGCAATGGCTCTCATGCCATCTGCAAAGGATCTTTTTATTGCAGGTGTAAGGTTTTTGAAGAGAAAAAGGAGTTGGGTGTCGTCAGCGTACGACACGGGGGTGAACCCGAAAGATCTTGCTAAGTTGGCGAGGGGGGCCACATATATGTTGGAAAGTGTGGGGCTCAGACAAGAGCCCTGTGGCACTCCCTTGTTGAGCTCCCTGTGAGTGGATTTATGGGAGCCCAGCCTAACTTCTTGAAAACGACCAGACAGAAAATTAGCATAGCAGTTGACACCAGAACTATTTTCAAACCGATAACTAACATTCTCTTCAACACTGTCCTTTTTCTTTTTGCTTGCAGGCGCAACTTCATCTTGTTTTTTTTCTTTCTCTACATTTTCACTACAGATATTCTCAAATCTTCTTTTTCTACCTATCACATGCTTTTCAAATACTGGATATTGACCTAAATTGGGTGCATATTCTCTTCTTAACCTATTATAAGCTTTCACACAATTTGCATCTGCACTAACCTTTGTCTCATAAAATCAATCAAGTACAATCCAGATAAAGTTCTGACTCGAGACAAAGCAACATATACCATACCCTCTTTATACACGGTACTTCCAATATTCACTAAAGCACTATCTACACTTAAACCTTGAGATTTATGAATGGTCACCGCATATGCCAAACAAATAGGAAACTGTTTTCTGCCTACATACAAATCTTTTACAAGCAAAAACCGAGATGAACAACGACTAAATTGTTGTACTTCAGCAATTTTGATCAAATTTGATTTTCAAAAATTCAATCCCATCTCTATTTACATAATTAACAAAATCAACAATTTTACCCATTGCTCCATTTATTAAACCTTTTTCCACATTCAAATTATGTCGTAAAATTACCCTACAGTTTACACATGCATACAAATTCTTTTCTAAACCAGCAGTTTTACTTATCGATTTCTCTAAAGAATCCAATTTCCTCTTTAATTTTTCAGTCTAAATAATAGTGATTCCTTCATGTTCTATTTTATCAATAGCTTCCAATTTTATAATTTCTTCATTTTCCAACTTTAACATTTCTTCATTGAATATAGAACATTCACGTAGTGTTGGCATTAAGCAGATTACAGATTTGTTTTTTGCAATTCTCATGATTATTTTCTCTGGAACAATATTTTCATTTGGAAACACATTGGAAAGTAATCGTCTCTGTAAAGCTTGTTTGCCACGTTCTGTCATTCTTCCAATTCCTATATCTTGCAGAATAGTTCCATAATCAGCATCATTTGCCTGTCGCATATTTGTAATAAGTTCTTTATACTCAAAATATGACCAAATGTTTACATTTCCAATGCTCCCGAAAGACTTTCTGGTATCTTCATTCGCCAGTGTTTTAAACACTAGTTGTCCTTTTACAAGAGTAAGTTGTAGAAGATCTCCAAAAACTATGACGTGTTTTCCTCCGAATAATACGTCATACTCTGTTTAAAGAATTTGCTGTATTCTTAAATGCATAAAGGCAAGCATTAAGTTTGATATCATGCTTACCTCATCAATAATGAGACATTTCATTTTCCTCAAGACTCTTGAAACTTCACAACAAGCTTCTCCAGATAGCTTGTGGTATTCTAATTTGTTTTTATGCTCTACTGGTAGCATTAATAAACAATGTAAAGTAATTCCTTTAATATTGTGGGCTGCCAATCCAGTTGGAACAGTGACAACACTAAACAAATGCGACTCAGTTGTTTTCTGTAGAAAAGTTGTGATTACTTTAATTAAAAAACATTTGCCTGTTCCAGTTTGTCCACTCACATATGCGGGGAATGAGATTTTGACCTCTTTTATGATTAATCTGATTACGTATCTCATTCGTCAATTTTGGACCGTTGGTATCTGTCATTGAGTAAAAGACAACCCTCATACAGGTAATATAAACCCCATATACGGACACCACTCTAAAGAATCACTTACAACTGTTAAAGTTTAAAAGGTTTAATATAAAATTAAGTAAAGTTGTAAATACAATCCTCTCAGGATCAAATTCATCAAATATATCGGAAACAAAAGGAACAAGTAGTCCCTAAAGAACCTCCGTCTACAAACAAATACAATTAAAGTCAATTCCAAATCAGCAAATTAAAACTTCGATATGAAGTGGTTCTTCTGCATCATCTACAGAAAGAAAAAAATAATCAAGTTAAATCTGTCCCTACTCTATGCTAAGTGACATTCCTACTCCCCAAGTTCCTTCCCTAAAAAGGTGTCAGCAGTTTGACTTCCAAAGAAGATCAAACTCTCTTAGCCTCTACAGGTAACTTAAGTTTAAGAAGCAGTACCCTCCTTGCCTACCCATCCGCTGTTCTAAGGGTCCTCGGCCTACTGCTCCCTTGCGCTCTGATCTCTCTCAGCGCATCTGCTCAAGGCATCTACCCTTGCCTTCGCTCTCGCCTTCTCCTATTGCTAATTGCCCTCAATTGCTCTTCTCTTCCTCCTCCCCGGGGTGCTGTCCCTAAAATACACAATCACAGTGTGGGTGGAACGCCCCTTGACGCCCACCACGGACTTTCCCCGATGATGTCAGTTTCTGGCTTCTTCCATTGCTTCATCTCTCTTCGTCGTCCGTTAAGTTGACCCTTCTCCTTAGATGTCATCTTCGTCTTCTTGTTGGCGACTTCTACTGACACTTTCAGATCAAAAAGTCATATGAACTTAAACAAGACTTTAACTTACAACTGCGATTCTTGACCTTTCTAGGTCCTGTAAATGGTCATTCCAAAACAAGTCTCAAATTCCAAGCGTCTCTCCTCACGTTTAGGCAATAAGCCCCGTCCGGCATTGTCACCTTAAATCTAACGAGAGCTAGACTTCTTGGCTCTCTCGTTCACATCAAACTATTCATGACTCCTGTGAGTCCACTAAATTACACACATTGAACTACGCTCCTGCGAACTCTTGGTCAGTCAGGTTAGAATCACAAATGACCTAAACTCTTCTAACATTCCTACAAACTTCTTCTACACAGTATAACCTTTAACACACATTTATATATAATCGTATTTTAGCAAAATCTCGTTTATACTTGAATACCTTTTACATAGAATATATATAGTACATAGAGTACGAGGTTATATGCTTGTTCGTTACGTTTTCATATGTGTTCTCTATACATTTTCTCCACGTTATATTTCTCCACGCTACTCCATTTAAGTTACACACGTACATGAATTCTACTTTGCACGTTCTACATTTCGTAAGCATTTCTACGCATTTCTACATTAGCCCACTACGTATACGGCCTTCTAAATCTAATACATGTTCTAACAGCTAATACATTTACATTTCCTATTCCATGTTATCGCTTCTGTTGGCCTTTATGCTATAGGCGTCCACTTCACGTTACGATATACATTTCATTCCTACGTTTATACTATATGCGTCTAAATATGGCTAGGATATACGTTTTATTCAAATTGCGCTCTCTCAGTTCCCCCCTTTGATGACTTTTAGGAGTCATCACTAAATGCAATTTGAATAGCTCTTTTTACACAGAACTAGTTACATCATTTCCTCTTTTTATCGATTCGAGTGCTCTCAGACTTTTATACTGTTGATCTTGTAAAACAGCTAATCTCCTTTCTTGATCTCTCATCGATCTTTGTAACCGGTTCGACCTATACCATTTATATAGTTTCACTAATCCTAATAATGTAAGTATACAAATTAATACTATTAATACAGGTTTTAATATATACCATACTATACTTTTGCCAAGGTTAGCAAACCAACTTCCAACCTTTCCTACTCCATGTCCGACTTTTTCCCAAACGTTTATTTTTGATAAATCTTCGATTTCTTGATGAATCTGTGTAATGTTGCTTATGACCTTCTCAAGTGGTTTTGAATTATCAGGAATATAAGTACAACATTCCTGAACTTTCAAAGCCTTACAAACTCCGCCTTCTTTTGCTAATATTACATCTAGAGCAAGTCTGTTCTGAAGAACCATTGCTCTAATCGATTGCATCTCGCCTTCTACTAACATTAATGACCTTGCAGTACTTGCAGATAATCTATCTACAACTGTAGCTAGTCTCCTGATCTTAACATCGTTAAGTATTAAACCTAACATAGGAAACATCGCTCCAAACACATCTCCTATTACTTCTGCACCTCCTACTTCCCTTTTTACCCTTGTCGAAGCCTTTCCTTCTATCATTGCTAAATCCTTTGCATGATATATTTTGGGGAATACAATTGCCAAGTAACACGAACCATACCAATTGTCAGGTAGTTTTACATAGGCATTTCTTCCACATACAAAATACACATTCGGAATAGCTTGCATCCCTTTCATGAAATCTTTCGTATAGTACTCTAAACGAAAAGCATGTTCGCAATTTACTTCACCTACAAATACACTTTCATAATACGTCTTGCTTCGAGTTAAACATAACTTTCCTTTCTGCGTTCTATCCAATGCTATTGGACCATTGCTACCTTTCCTTTTGTGTGCCTTCTCTTCTTCGGTCCAATCTGTTTTCCATTGTCCTGACATTTTTAGAATTTTCTGCCTTCTGTATCTGTCATCTACTTGTCCTATAAACTTTTTCTCAACCTCTGACACTTTGCAAGTCAGATTATTTCTGCGTGCATATGATGTATCTAATGTATCCCAAGGAAGAAAGAATTTGGCTAATCTATCCTCCTTTTTGTAATAGTCCCACTTATTCATTTGCTTATAATTCGGAACCTCAGGCAGTACCGAATCATAATTTGAAAAGTAGTACTCAAACCCTTCTCTACCATAAAATATACTAAGCAGTAAACTACATGTTATCCCATAAGTCAATGGGAGATGATGATATCTAATGCCTTCATCTACAGAAGCTGGTAATTGCATACAAACGTAGCAATCTTTGGCCTCCATGGCATCGATATATTCGTACAACAGTTTAGCATATGCGTTTGACCTAAAGTTTCCCTGTGACTCGTCTATATGTAACCTACGAGCTTCATCTGCCAATAACGCCTTTTCACGTATAACATTGCTCTCCTCCTTCTTTCCCACAAGAGCAGGTTTCAAAGTCGTTACAGTTTTTACATCGGCTATTTCTTTATCATTTTCATGTCCTATTATGTATGATATTGTCACTACTGTAATTATGAGAAATATTACTATTGCTATAAGTGTACCTACTATGCATCTAGCTTTTCTGTTTGGGTTGCCGTTCTCCATGTTATCAAAACAGCGTAACTCGTTCTCCAGCGAAATTTTCTCTTCCAGTCTTTGGTTGCTTTGTTTGCTTTCTCAGTCTTTAAAGTGCTCTTTATCAACAAAGTCTCTTTTTCACAACAACGTCTTTTCCCTTTTAGCAGCAGACAACCCTAGCCCTTCTCCGTCCTCTAAATGTGATCCCTAAATTTATTCTTCTTTCCACTCGGCGCTAGGTTATCTTCTTCTTTATAACTTATATACAAAAGTCTTTATGTATCAACAATTATTCTCGTACCTGCAGCTCTAGCAACAAGTTCCAATAACTCAAAACGAATGACTTTGTCTTCTTCCTCTGGTATTTGATGACCAAATGTTGGAAATTGTAATCTGTTTAACACTAAATCTTTGATCTGACTCAAGTATGGGGGTATGGGAAGTGTGAAAGTCAGTAACCCCTCAGTCTCGAGTCCAGGCGTCAACATCCATATCTCCACTGCCACAAATGGATCGAGATCGATTACTTTCACGCTCTTCACTCTCCCAGATTTCTGTCCCCAAGACATCTGCTAGATAAGTCCACTCTGGGGTGGCGTACCTTCTGCAGGGCACACGTACCCTTCTCGATCTTCTTGGACTCTCAGTTCCTGAGTCTGTCGTTTCTTCCTCCTGATCAGATTCTTCTGCAATCGGAACAAGAGTTCTTTCTTGCTTTTCTTCCGAGCTTGGCCTTTTCCTTCTCTCCGGCCAACTGGCTTCGTCTCTCTTTGTCCTTCTGCTCCTTGTCCTTGGACCTGTTTCTTGGTCACTCTCAGTTTGTTCGATATCTGTGTCGGACTCCCAATTACTTTCTTCTCCTGAGGCGACTTCGGTCCCGCTAGTGTCCTGACCTTCGTCGTCCTGTTCCAACACAGTCTCAGTTCCCTCGCTCACCTCCACAGCTTGGCTTTCCCCCTCTGTGTCTTCTCCGCTTCCCGCCGGATTCTTATCCGAGAGAGGAGCTGTTTCTTCTAGAGGTGTCGGCACTCTTCGGGTGTGTGAGGCATGTATCCAGTTCGGCAGACCTCCACACTTTACCGCAGTGTTCGTCACAAGTATGACTTGAAATGGTCCTCGCCAACGCACGTCTAAGCAGTTCTTCCTGACATGCTTTTTCACCAGAACCCAGTCCCCCGGACTCAGGTCATGGCACAAATCCTGTGCTGATGGAACCTCTGCAGCCTGGACCTGGAGGGACACAGAATTAATGGCATCAGATAGTCCCTTGCAGTAGTCCAAGATCAAATCGTCTGTGATGTTCACTAGCGCTGCAGTCGGAACCGATGGCAATCTCATAGCTCTCCCCATTAGCACTTCATGTGGAGAGAGACCCGTTTTTCTATCAGGTGTGCTACGTATGCTCATAAGAACCACTGGAAGTGCGTCTGGCCAACTCAGGGATGTCGATGAACAAACTTTGGCAAGTCTGGACTTGATTGTACTGTTGATTTGCTCTACAATCCCTGAAGCTTCTGGTCGATAGCTGCAGTGTAACTTCTGATCGATATTCAAAGCTGAACATAGCATTTTCACTACTTCGCTGTTAAAATGAGTTCCTCTGTCCGATTCCAAAGAGGATGGCACCCCAAACCTCGGTATCAACTCTCTAAGTAACAATTTTGCTACTGTAAGTGTATCGCACCTACGTGTAGGGTAAGCCTCAACCCATTTAGAAAATATGCAGACAATCACTAAAACGTATCTGAGTCTGTTGCATGGAGGCATTTCTATAAAATCAAGCTGCATCCTATTGAAAGGCCCCCCAGACCTTCCTATGTGACTCAATGTAACTGGTGTTCTCTTTCCCACGTTTAGTTGCTGACAGATCGCACATCGCTGACACACTGCTTCTGCCGCTACTCTAAACTTGGGATTAAACCATGTCTGTCTGAATACTCTCACCATAGCATCTCTTCCTATGTGTGCTGATCCATGCAATTTCCTTGCCATTGGACTAACAAGTTCATTTGGTAAAACTGCCCTTCCATCGGCAGAGATCCAAAAATTCATCTCGCTTTTCGTACAACCCGCTGTTTCCCAACTCTTTTTCTCATCATCTGGTGCATTTTCCTGTACACATCTCAATTCATCCCACGTGTCTACAGTATCTAACAACATTGTCAATTCAGTTCTTTCTTGGACTCCCCCCACTTTTACATCAGTGTGAGAATATCCTTGTTCTGCGCAATAACGCGCTACCTCATCCGCATAGCGGTTGCCTTGTGATACAAAGTCTACGTTTTTTGTATGCGCAGCACATTTAACCACTGCAATAGCTGTTGGACCTTGCAATGCCTCTAACAAAAGTCTCACGAATTCTCCATTCCTAATGGGAGAACCCGAGGAGGTCATGTAACCTCTTTGAGACCATAACTGCCCGTAATCGTGAACTACCCCGAAACCGTACTGGCTATCGGTGTATATGGTGACTCGAAGTTTGTCGCCCGCTAAGCAAGCACGAGTCAAAGCAACAATTTCAGCTACCTGAGCGGAGTGTACTCCTTCCAGGCAAGCGGCTTCTATAACTCTGGTAATCGTGCAAACTGCATAAGCTGCTCTCAGCTGACCGACATCGTCTCTTACGCACGAACCATCAACAAAGAAAATTTCATCAGGGTCCGCCAATGGCTCATCTACGATATCAGGTCTTGGTTTGGTACATAGTTCAGTCACATCAAGGCAGTCATGATCTGTACAATTTTCATCATCCACCTCATTCGGAAGTGGCATCAAAGTTGCAGGATTCAAGACGGAGCATCTTTTTAGGGTCACATTCTCGGCAGCCAGTATGACTTGCTCATAGCGTGTGAGCCTGCTATTCGTCAGATGCTGAGTCTTAGTCCTGGTCATTAACAATTCCACAGAATGCGGCACGTACACCACTAACTGATGTCCCATTACCACACTTTCAGACCTCTCAATGCTGACACCCGTTGCAGCTACGGATTTGAGACATCCGGGCAACGCTGCGGCTACTGGATCTAATGTAGCCGAGAAATACGCCACTGGCCTGCGCGCATCTCCGTGGATCTGAGCTAAAACCGCTAAAGCGCATCCCTCTCTTTCGCAGCAGTAAAGCAAAAAAGGTTTTGTGTAATCAGGCATTCCTAAAGCCGGGGCACGACATAAGTCCTCCCTCAGCTGCAAAAACGCCATCAAACAATCTTTGTCCCATGGTACCGGATCACTTACTCCTTTGTGCGTCAGTTGTAATAACGGTTTTGCCTTCAGTGAAAAGTTGGCTATCCACTGTCGACAGTAACCGACCATGCCTAGAAACATCCTGACTTCTCTTTGTGTTATAGGCGCGTTCATTTTCATAATCGCCTCTATTCTGTCTGGAGACACCTTCCGCTTTCCTTTTTCAATCCTATGGCCCAAATATTGCACTTCAGTCATACAATATTGCAATTTGCTTGGAGACACCTTGTGCCCGTTCTCGGCCAAGTGATTTAACAAGGTTATGGTGTCTTCTCTGCAAGCTTCCTCAGTTTCTGACGCAACTAGGAGGTCGTCTATGTACTGGACTAGAACCGAGTTCTTGGGCAGTACTAGACTTTCAAGATTTCTTTTTAATAGCTGGTTAAAGATCGATGGGCTTTCTGTATACCCCTGAGGGATACAACACCATGTTAAAACGCGATCTTCCAGCTTAAAAGCGAAAAGATACTGACTCTCTTCGTCTAAAGGAATCGAAAAGAAAGCCTGGCACAAATCTATCACGGTAAACCATTCAGCTTGGAACGGTATCTGAAATAAAATCACTGATGGATTCGGTACCACTGGACAACATGAGACAACAATACTATTAATCTTTCGAAGATCCTGCACTATTCTGTATTTTCCACTAGGCTTCTGCAAACCCATAATCGGGGAGTTACATGGACTACCCACGATCTCCTTCAGTATTCCCTGTTTAATCATGGATTCGATCACAGGCTTTATTCCTGCAATCGTCTCTGGTGTCAACTTGTATTGTGGAGTTCTTGGATACTCCGCATTGGGTCTTACCAAGATCTTTACTGGTTCTACTCCTTTGATCAGTCCTATTTCTTCTCCAGTAAAATCCCACACCTCAGCTGACACTTTCTCCCTCAATTCATGTGGAAGCTCCTCCACTGTTAAGGTAGGATATAGTTCCACGCACTCCTGCGAGTTTACAACCTTAAAATCGGCATCCTCATCATTGGTCTGCACTTCTACTCCTTCAGGCGTGCAATGTATTGTGCAATTCAGTTTACACAATAGATCTCTTCCTAGCAAACACACAGGGCTAGAATCACAGATCACAAACTGATGTTCGTCGCTGTAATTCCCTATCTTTACTGACACTGGTTCGGTCAGAGGATTCGTCATCCTCTTGTTTGCGACTCCTACCACCTGAATCGTCTCTCCCGATATTGGCAGACCTGGGACTACCGCTGATCTCAACGTGGATCGAGTGGCCCCTGTATCCACCAAAAAGGTTGTAGGACATCCAGCTACTTCAGCCTCTACGTATGGTCCTCTCTGATCTACTTCCAGGGCTGCTCCTAGAGTACAGTCTTCCTCCCTATTCACTCGTTGCCCTGTAAGAGGATCAACGTAGTAGCATTCCTCTCCTCCTACAAACAATGGCATTTGTCTATAGGTTTTCCCTCCATTTGTAATGCGAGGTGGTTGAGGAAACGGGGCTCGAGGAGTCTGAGTCCCCCCTTTGATAAACTTTCCCTTCGGGGCTGCGGCTCCCTTAACCACGTTATTCTGTACCTCTTCCTCCTCTTGTTCTAATTCCCCTGTCTCAACATTGTAAGGACACTCGCGTCGCCAATGTCCCACTTCGTTACACTGATGACACCTTGTTGTCTTTTTCAGTGTCGCAATAACCATTCTCGGTCTTGGTCTTTCCTCCTCATCTCTACTCTGATTATTCTGTTTCTTTCCTTGCGTTCCTGTTCCCTGTTGCCGCTGTCCACCCTTTCCAGCTGCTTGCATTTGTACCAGCATTAATTTTTCCTTGAGTTTCTTTGCCTTCGAATCTATTTCATCGCTACAGTACCTTGCATACCTTAGAATTTCATCTAAAGGTTTGTTCTGCCAACAGATCAAATGCTGTTGGATCATTAGGCTTATGTCTGGTCTCAATCCTAAAACAAACTTCGACACAAACTGTCCTATGTCCTTAGGATCCATTACATCTAATCCACTGTACTGCTTGAATGCTTTCAGTAACCTCTCATAGAACTCATGAACTGTCTCTTTAGGCTCCTGAGTCGTTCGGTCTATCTTAACCCAGTCTATGTCTTGTACTGGCACTTTCTCTTTTAGCCATGTTATTACTCTCTCGTATTTCTCCATGACTCTATCTGATGGACCGTTTGTCCGGGCATCTCTCGGAGGCTCACAAGCGGGCCATTCAACGCTAAGCTTGCATGCCGTCCACAAATCTCCGGGTACTACGATATCGAACAATGTGTTCAAATCGATCCACAGTACCTTAGAGATCTTCACGAATCTCTCTACCTGCTTGTACCACTCTACGGGGTTTTCTCTTAACTTGGGGAAAGAATTAGTAAATGCCGCTAAATCCCCCCTACTCCAAGGTACATGAACGTAGTTTCCGTTCGCGATTTCTCGCAAAGGGAAAGCTTCCATTCGCATTAGGTCTGTGTCTTGGGACTTCACAATTGTACTTCTTCTGACAGATCCCTTCTTAGACCATTTTTCCTCCCATCTATCCAGATCTCTCCATATTCTGATACACATGACTAGTTCCCTTATGTGTACTCTTAGTCCAATCGTTCTACGTTCATCCAAATCTAGGTCTGTGCAATTTAGCCTATGATTGGGCTGTAAAGCTTTGGTTCGTGACAGGTCTATCATATACCTATTTGCCAAATTAGATAAATTTTCATGAGCTGACCTCGCCCTCCGAGTAACATCCTTGGATAAGAACAATATTTCATCTGGTGCGTACAACTCTAATCTCTCTATTGCCACTGTGCCATCAATTATTTCATCTAAGTCTGACTTCAAACTCATTACATCGAGCCGTTTTGCTTTTATTTCAGCTCTCAGTATGTCAGTCCTAGGTGGTTCGCTCATACCCCTCTCACCTCCGCTATGCGCCCTACGCCTAAGCACAGGTGAGTTATGAGGAGTCTTCCTTCTATCTCTTTGTTCCCACCTCTCTAGATCCCAAGCCTTTCCATCTTCCCGTGGGGTATGGTGGAATAATGCTCCATCCCCCAACCCTACATTCCGTCTTGTTGGCTCGGTTTCTCCAGATACGAGATAGGATCCACCGTTCTGTTCTAAACCACTGTAACTCGCTTGCTGTCTGGTGTCGCTCAACAAACGATACGGTCCTTCATGGCCCTCCATGTTCCCGCGATCTCTTTCGTGATCACCGGATGCATGGCCAGACGTTTCCCGACTCCCTAGATTCTCATGACTCCGTCCACTGTCGCCGGATGCATGTCGAGACGCTTCGCGACTCTCCATGTTTCCGTGATTCCAGTGCCGCACATTCTCATCTGGGGCATGGTGAGTGCACCTAAAAGTATTCCGATACTCCTGTGTCCTTCGTTCTCCCTCACTGAAGGTGACGCGAGGCACTTCGCCACACCCTGCACTCCTGTCGTCGCACATTTGCCTATTGCCGCTAATGGCAGGGCACGTATCTCTTCTGCTTTCTTGACTCCCTCTCTCCCACTCGGGGCTGCTCTCGCCAGCTCCACAATGAGAGAGAATCCCGTTATCTTGGTCTCTCCACTCAGCTCCTGTTTCTAAACTTTTATTTCGAGCTTCTTCAGCCGTATCCCATTCTCTCAGGTATTCCCTTAATTCCTTATGGGTTTTCGGTTTAGGTCCCCTTAAATCCATTGGCCCTCTTTGACCTCCCTGTTCTATCCTGGGACCCGTTGCGGCATCTAATGGGGTACTCCGACTCATCGGTGCTAGTATCTGTCCCTGAGGATTCATCACGGTATTCCTATTCTCCATCTCTGCCCTTTCCCTGTCCCATCGTGCCTGTTCCTCCTGCTGGACCCCTTCTGGGTTGTAGATTGACACAATAGGGCCTATGGTAACAGGTACTTGTAAAGCGTCTGGCATTTGGTACGACCTTGCACATTGCGTCTCTGGCACCTTCTGGACCACGAATCTTCCCACTACTCTCTGTTCAGAACTAGTTTGGGGTATTTCCTCACTCTTGTTAGCGTCCCACTCCGTTACTGGGATCGATTTATATTCCCCCCATCTAGCTCCGTCCTCTTGTGGTAATATGGGACTTGCGGCCCCTCCGCTGTACGGAGGTGGTCTATCTGTTAATAGCCTCTCTATCAGATCCTCTTCTGTCTCGCTCTCCTCATCTTCCTCTTGAGGTTTCTTTTCTCCCGTAACTTCTAGCATCGGGTACAATTTGTCTGCTTCCATCTTTTGTACCCTCCACTTCTTAGCTTCCTCGTCCCATTTAGCATCCTGCACTGCCTTTACTGATCGTCTCACTCTTTCTTGGCGCCTCTTTACGCTCTTTTCGTGTGCTGTTCTAAACCATGCACCAAGGGCTTCAAATTGTGTTGGCCTCGGTAGAGGTCTCGTTGAGAGCATTACCGCTTTCAGTTGGTTCAACACGTCTAGTTTAAACGTTCCGAATCTCGGAAACGTCAGTTCCTTTTCCCCTTCAGTTAGCCTATTCCACTCGGAGATCCACAGTATCGAGTGTAAGCCTACATTTACTGCCATATGATAAGCTGGTGTGCCTTCTGGTGGAGCTTCTTCTCCGGCATATAAATGTCTTCTATTTCTCCTAAAGATTTTACCTAAACCCTTGAAACACTTCATTTTTGATAATGTACGATTTTCCCTCTATTCTCTTCCTTATTTACGTCCTGATGACAACCAACCAATCCCTACGCGGCTCTCGCTAATCGGCCTATCTCAGCGCGACTCTACGCTGACATCTGACAAACTAACCAATCTCAGCGCGGTCCTATGCTGACGTCACTCGTTCCCTCCGCAGCAGTTCTCCTTCTTTCTCAACTCGTCTCACGATTTTGCATGCGTTTCATTCATACACCGAAAAATGACTACTTCCGTCCAAGCGATCACTTTTCTCTGACTGTACGGCCACAGTCTAACTGTAATTGCTACCTCAACTGGCAAAACGTCTTTTCCTCTTACGGTCGGACGCTTGCCTCAACTGATAGGTTACTTACACACAGTAAACGTACGACCAGCGTCCGTTACTCATTCACTCACTCTTACGCTCCCCCTATCATCGGTCTGTCGGGCGATCAATGGTACCTCATGACCCCCTTTCAATGGTAGACAAATTACTCTGGGTGTTCGATACACCCGAACCACTTAAGTCCTTCCCTGGAGCTTAAGATTTCATCCGGTTGCGCGCGCTCACAACCTTCCCTCAATCACACTACAGGCATTCAACTCCGCTTGACATTACAACACAGGAACAACATAAAACACCGCAATCTTACAACGCATGACCCTTATACTCACTCTCGACCGACTCTGCTGCTTTTCTCTCGACGCACCGTCAGCACCGTCTTCGGCTGGGATTCTTCTTCTGGTCGTCGATGACTAGGGACCTTGGGGTAAACTAAACCTGGCCTAGGTCGTCTTCCTCAAGAAGATAACCATCATTACTCTGCTACCAACTGCGGGGAATGAGATTTTGACCTCTTTTATGATTAATCTGATTACGTATCTCATTCGTCAATTTTGGACCGTTGGTATCTGTCATTGAGTAAAAGACAACCCTCATACAGGTAATATAAACCCCATATACGGACACCACTCTAAAGAATCACTTACAACTGTTAAAGTTTAAAAGGTTTAATATAAAATTAAGTAAAGTTGTAAATACAATCCTCTCAGGATCAAATTCATCAAATATATCGGAAACAAAAGGAACAAGTAGTCCCTAAAGAACCTCCGTCTACAAACAAATACAATTAAAGTCAATTCCAAATCAGCAAATTAAAACTTCGATATGAAGTGGTTCTTCTGCATCATCTACAGAAAGAAAAAAATAATCAAGTTAAATCTGTCCCTACTCTATGCTAAGTGACATTCCTACTCCGCAAGTTCCTTCCCTAAAAAGGTGTCAGCAGTTTGACTTCCAAAGAAGATCAAACTCTCTTAGCCTCTACAGGTAACTTAAGTTTAAGAAGCAGTACCCTCTCTGCCTACCCATCCGCTGTTCTAAGGGTCCTCGGCCTACTGCTCCCTTGCGCTCTGATCTCTCTCAGCGCATCTGCTCAAGGCATCTACCCTTGCCTTCGCTCTCGCCTCCTCCTATTGCTAATTGCCCTCAATTGCTCTTCTCTTCCTCCTCCCCGGGGTGCTGTCCCTAAAATACACAATCACAGTGTGGGTGGAACGCCCCTTGACGCCCACCATGGACTTTCCCCGATGATGTCAGTTTCTGGCTTCTTCCATTGCTTCATCTCTCTTCGTCGTCCGTTAAGTTGACCCTTCTCCTTAGATGTCATCTTCGTCTTCTTGTTGGCGACTTCTACTGACACTTTCAGATCAAAAAGTCATATGAACTTAAACAAGACTTTAACTTACAACTGCGATTCTTGACCTTTCTAGGTCCTGTAAATGGTCATTCCAAAACAAGTCTCAAATTCCAAGCGTCTCTCCTCACGTTTAGGCAATAAGCCCCGTCCGGCATTGTCACCTTAAATCTAACGAGAGCTAGACTTCTTGGCTCTCTCGTTCACATCAAACTATTCATGACTCCTGTGAGTCCACTAAATTACACACATTGAACTACGCTCCTGCGAACTCTTGGTCAGTCAGGTTAGAATCACAAATGACCTAAACTCTTCTAACATTCCTACAAACTTCTTCTACACAGTATAACCTTTAACACACATTTATATATAATCGTATTTTAGCAAAATCTCGTTTATACTTGAATACCTTTTACATAGAATATATATAGTACATAGAGTACGAGGTTATATGCTTGTTCGTTACGTTTTCATATGTGTTCTCTATACATTTTCTCCACGTTATATTTCTCCACGTTACTCCATTTAAGTTACACACGTACATGAATTCTACTTTGCACGTTCTACATTTCGTAAGCATTTCTACGCATTTCTACATTAGCCCACTACGTATACGGCCTTCTAAATCTAATACATGTTCTAACAGCTAATACATTTACATTTCCTATTCCATGTTATCGCTTCTGTTGGCCTTTATGCTATAGGCGTCCACTTCACGTTACGATATACATTTCATTCCTACGTTTATACTATATGCGTCTAAATATGGCTAGGATATACGTTTTATTCAAATTGCGCTCTCTCACATACATTCGGATAGGTTCAAATGATGAGCAAGAGCACTCTTTCTTCTCATGAAGTAATCCATGGTCAATCTGTTCTCTCACTTGCTCATATATTTCTTTCTGCTCAAGATTTAGTTGTTCTTCCAAGTTTCCTAAGTTTGTTACATCTTCTTTAGCTTGATACATTGCTGTTTCCACCTCTTCTATAGCAGTTGCTGCTTCATTTTGAACAATTGGTTCTCCTAGTGGGTCCTGACTCAACGGAGCAGAAGTTTGACTCTCTTGAGAACTGTCTCTAGCAATCTCAGCTACAATTGTAACTTCTTGCTCAATTTCATCATTCAACATTTTCACATAATTAGCAAAAACAGGACACTCTATAGTATCTTTAGTTGCATTGAAGGAATCTTCATAGCTCTCGAAATCTCCAAGTAATTCCAATTCTGAATGCCATGGCTTGAAAAGTTGCAAAAGAGCTAAATAGTAAAATTCCCTTTTGTCAGGTGTTTTTCGCAACTCAGTTTACAGTGATTAATCAAATGTCCTTTTCTTTATTTTACCAGACATCCTTCAGAACCAATCACAGCATATATACCATTACTGATGTTTTCTGTAATATTCCGTTTAAAAATATAGTTTTGCAGCACTTCATAGAGACAAATGTTCTCAATATGATGACTTCTATTTGGATAATATGTATCCAACATATTTGTTTTCACAATATCTGTACATTCTGGCTCTTTTTCAGCTAAATATTCAATTTCCTGTACAGATTTAGGAACTCTGTTTCGTGTTGCAGCAAGACCTACACTGACCCAAATGATTCTTCTAGGTTTGGAGTATAGATTTGCAGATGATAAGCGATCCGAGAATTCATACGTGCCAATTTCTCGATGAGATAACATCTTCAAACTATAAGTATATAATTTCTTACTTAGACTCTTCTCGTGGGAAATCTCGTCCCACATTTCCTTCAATTCTGTCTTTTCTGAGTTTGTTATGTATGATGTTACATATCGAGCAACAGCAATGGAATTGTCTGCAACATATTGAATATCCATATTAGCATTCCACATGGACAAAATGACAGGGTTATAGTCATTGATGTATTTTGACTCTTCATTTCTTCTTAAGTTGTAGGTATTTTTTGGAGACTTTCTTGTGATAGTATGTCGCAAAGATCACCTAAAACTGTTCACTCTTCCTTTCGATATTACTGGACATGTTAATCCAAAACGGCATTTGGTGTAGAATTTGTCCTTAGATTTGTACTTTTGACACCAGTTTTTCCCACAACGATGGCTTTGGAATCGTAAGACTTGTTGTCTTAAGTCCTTATCTTGTGTACTTTTGGGTATATCACATGTAGCATATTCTTCAATAAAAGACAACACAGTATCATCTGAGTCTGTACCAAATTTGGGAGCATCTTTGATCCAAATTGGCATGTGTATGTGAGGAGCACCTCTTGCTTGATACTCCTTTCTCCAAAAGAAGTCCAGACCCTCTCTAAGAGGAGGATTTTTTTATTGGTGATAATAGACATCATAGGTTCAAATCTATGATTGAAATACCTGCATACATTAACTGGATCCAAAGAGCACAATTATCTAGGTGTCATGTATTCAATATTTAGTATATTTGGATTTGCCTCTCGAAGAAATTGAAGTAAATCATCCCAAGCATATTCAGCACAGCTTAGAGTAAGGAACCATGTAGGAGTTCCTTAGCATACATTTCAGTTCTCCATGACGACGGTACCAGTACTCATTAGTACCACGCTGACACGCCATGAGATGACTTAGCTGAGATTCCAAAACATTATCTTTCTGCAGTACTTTATCCATAAATTCCTTTGCCGAAACATTTTTCAGATGTACACCTGTTTTCAATATATGGTTTACTGCATAAGAAAGTCCAGACAAATCACTCTCAAACAAAAGATGAAACAAATACGGAATACATTGTCGAAATCTTGGATCTTCTGCATATAATCTTGATGTCCCGTACTCAGATGCAGGAATCTGCACAGGTTGGTCATCATATCGTCCTCTTTTCCTGTGGGAAACAATTGAGGGAAACAATGAGCTTCCAAGCTTTTTTTCCATACACTAATGGGACTTCCTTTTGCTTCTTCATTTGGACTAACTCTATAGTATTCCCCATCACTTCTTTAGAATGCAGTGGATGAACACTGTAATGTTCATGGATTTGTTCAGTTCAGGACGCATCCACTTTTTCAATTTGTCCAGATGGAAAGTCCCTATCTTCTTCTACAGTTATTTCTTCTTCTCTCACATACACATTTCTCTAGTATTGATTATTTTTTACCAGATACAACGTTGCCTTTTTCACTTTCCTAGCATCCACTAATTCTTGCCAGATTGTCTTACTCTTAGTAGGAACGCCATTAACAAGACTAACTAAAGGTTCATCCTCTACATTTTCTACACCAATTGTTTCAATATTTTTCTTTAAATCTAGAGGCAAATATACTCTTCCCTTTAATCCTCTATGTAAATTAGAAGGAGGTAATTTTCCTGTCTTAGGCTCCATACAAACAATAGCCTGAAATGGATGCACATGTTGATTAAGAATAGACTCATAGGTATTTAAATCCATCAGTTCAGAAGGAATATTTACCAACTCAAGATTATTATGCACAGCTCTAGCAGGCATTTTGTTCTCGTCTAATTTGTTATAATAATATTTACAAATACACTGATCAGCACCCAAATTAAAACAATTCTCTACCAACAAATAAGTTGCAAAATCCTTCCACTCATTATTATTTTCCTTTTCACTTTTTAAATACAAATCAACAGTCCTGGTCTGATTTTTTATAATGAGTTCGTCGACAACAGACACAACAATAATTTGGCCTTTCATCTGAAATCACCTTAAACTTTGTAATTTCTTGCTCAAGATTTTCTGTACTACAATGTTGTACATTCTCTTCTACATTTCCTTCTATTAATATCTCAATTTCTGCACTGTCTTCCTCAGGACCAAAATAACTACCTCAATTTCATCACAAACATTCTTTACATTTGATAAAGATCCATGCGAAAGAGCACTGTTTAACTTTTTTAACAGTAGAGCTAGACTTTTTGAATAATACAATCTTCTGACTAATTTCCTCATTTCAGAATGATGTACTTCTAACATCCTGAAATGGTGAAAAACACTTCGACATACTTTTTTAGAAACACAAGCCAGAGAATCACCTTGCAAACCAGTATTGTCTCTCACTCTGCAAGGGTCTAGTCCTTGCAACATCTTAATCTTTTGTTTAACACTTTTCTAAGTATAGTTACGTAAGAAATTGCTTAAAAATCAATAGATTCTTGCCGTACACTACAAATACTACTACAATTCCAAGTGTACATTGGAGCTTTAGGACGTCTCCCTAAAACTTCATCAGCTAACACCTCTTCTGCATTTCTATGAGCAATTTTCTCTTTCTCAATAGGACAACCATTTCTAACCTCATAAGCACAACCACTAGTGTCAACTGCCTGCAACATATCATTACTCTGAAGATAACTTTCTTCATCAAAAAAGGCTCAGAACTTGAACTATATTTCCATTCACCCAAAAAAACTCACAAAAATTACTTCTGTTAATTACTCTTCTCCACTTACTTTTGGCCTTCATTAAATGGATTGGCTTATCTAATGATCAAATAAACAATTTTTTTTCAATTCAAAAGTTTTCTCAACTACATTTTCTATACATTTCTTCTTCTTATAAAATGCTGTTTTTTTTACATCCCTTAATTTCTTTAATTAAATTTAACACAACTCTATCAAAAAATCTTTTTTTTCTAATTTACATAAATTGGTTTTTCCTCCATTTACTATACACTATTTTTTCTGCAGTTGACTTTCCATGATTGTTCTATTTATTCTTCTTTTTCTTTTTCATTGAAGATACACTAATACCATTTTTCACTTTGTGCACACTACTCTTAGTCTTTAATATTTTCCTCAGAAAAGTGTTCCTTCTCTTACCAAGACTTTTTTCTTTTTCTTAACACATGGTTCTTCATATAAATCTTCCGGATGACTTCTCTTCAAATAAATACCTTTCTTTCGTTGTTTCCTCTTTTGAGATTTGGTAGGCATGATACCGTTTTTTCAGTATTGATAAACAGAATCTATTAAAAAATATATATATATATAACATTACAAAAATAAATATATGAAATATTCTATAATATTACTTATATGAACACAGGGAGGATTATGAGGACAAACGTGAGACTATGAAAATAAAACTACTTACAACAAGAGATGAAGAAGTATGAAACAAGGGAAAATATAACGAAAAAGGGGAGTATAAACAGACACTGCAATATAATAGGATAAAGGAAGTATGAATGAACTGGAACTATCAATAGGTGAGGGAGAGTATGAAGAGAAAGATGGAAACATGAGGAGAGAAGAAAGAGTATAAGAAGAAAAAAGAGAGTAAGAGGACAGAGGGGGCACTATAAGAAGAGAGAGAAAGACTCTAACGAAAAAAGAAGGAATATGTGAAAAGACGCGCAACTATGAGAACAAAAAAGGAATACTAGCAAAGGGCAGTGTGTATAAGGACAGAGAGAACAGTACCAGAAGAGAGCACAAAGAATGTGGGGAAAAGTGGAGCAAGAGGAAAAAAGTGGTGTATAAGAACATAGGATACTGTCTGAGGAGAAAAGAAGGAGTATAAGTAGATGGAGGATTATTAAGAGTGAAAAGTGTTATGTTATGTTACTGTGGGTTTTGTAGAGCGCTCAGCTGCTCCGAAGAGCGTCCCGGCGCTATAGACCATCACACCAATCCCAGCAACTAACAAGGCAGCCAAAGCGGCACCAAAATCCACAAAAACAGCTTACAGGGCAAAGAGATAAGTCTTAAGTCCCTTTCTAAAGACAGACAGATTGGAGCATGTTCGCAACTTCAGGGGCAGCGTGTTCCAAAGACGGGGGGCTAGGTAACTAAAGGAGCGACCTCCACAACAAACACGTTTCACTGCCGGCACGATGGCATTGGCCTGGGCTGCAGATCTCAAGGGTCTAGATGGAAGATAGAAATTGACCCTTCTCTGCAAATAGCCAGCGCCGCAATTGTGGAGCACCTTAAAAGCTGTGGTTAAGGTCTTAAAGGAGATGCGCTTACGAATCGGCAGCCAATGCAGAGTAACAAGGAGGTTGCTAGCCCTAGCTCTTCTGGTTGGACCAAAGATTGCCCTGGCTGCTGAAGTTTGGACTATCTGCAGGCGGGTCAGCAGATATTAAGGAAGACCCAGATAAAGGATGTTGGCATAGTCTAGGCGTGAGCCTATCAAGGCCTGCACCGTAATCTTCTTATGCTCCAAAGATAGGTACGGCAGAAACTTTCTCAACATCCTTAAGATGGCGAAGCACTTCCCCGTCAGGCCCGCAACCTGGGCTTTGAAGGAAAGGGTGTTATCGACCAACATGCCCAGATTCTTAGCTGTAACATAATCGCTGGCAGGGGGGAACAGTGTGTAAAGTGTATGATGAAAGAGGCATAAGTATGACAAGAGAAACAAATTTTAGGAAAGAGATCAGTATGATAAGACGGAGAATATGAGGAAAGTGCTACAGAGTGTATGTAGGGAGTCAAGGAGGAATAAGAGAAGAGAGCAAACAATATGAACAGATTTAAAAAGTATTAACAGAGAGGACAGAAAATGAAAAAAGAAAAGAAATATGAAGAAAAAGAGGAAAATATGAACACAGAGAGAAGGAGTACAGGACAAAAGGAAATATAAGAAAAACTCAGTAGTATGAGGAGACATCGAGAAGTAAGAGAAGAGAGAGGAGAATATGAAAACAGGGGGGAGTATAAGAACAGGGGTGAAAATGAGGAGAGGAATATGACAATAAGAAAAGAGAGGAGAAATGAGAGTACAGAGAGAAGAGTATTAGAAGAAAAAGAAAAGTATGAGAAAACAATAGGAAGTACCTGCAAAGAACAGCGAGAATAAGAAGAAACAGAGAATATAAGAACAGAAGACAGTAAGAACTATGACAACAGTGGTGAATATAAAGACAAGACACAATATAGAGAGGAGGACAAATATGCAAAAAGGAGCAAGTATGAAAAAAAAGGATAAAAAGAGAGCAGAGTATAAGAAAAAGAAGATAGTATAATGAGAGAGGAAGGAGTCAGACAAGACAAGAGGGAGTATAACAAGAGAGTGTAGAAAATAAATATGCAAAAAGGTGTGAATATAATTCCTTAATGTACACACATGCATAGTGTGATATTACCCAAAAAATTATAAGACCATGCATTTTACCAAACACATTTACTACTGTTAAACGTTTAAAAAGGAGCGAATATAGGGGCATGTTATCAACGTCCGGTGTTAAAATTATCACCGTTTTATCGGCCGGAAACTGCCGATAAAACAGCAATAATGAGCTTGATAATACGCCTTCGTTAATTCCCATAGAAACCCATGTTCCGGTGGAATTAACAAGGGCGTATTATCAAGCCCATCATCACCTTTTTAAGCGGCCGTTTCCGGCCGATAAAATAGCGATAATTTTAACACCGGTCCTTGATAATATGCCCCATAATTCCTTAATGTACACACATGCACAGTGTGATATTAGACAAAAAAATATGAGACCATGCATTTTACCATTTACTACTGAAAAACGTTTAAGTGACTATACATATTCCATGTTTATAATTACTAAATTTCAGTGAACAACACTGACTCATTTTCCAAATACATATGCAATTTACTACATTATTTCTGTCACTATTACATCAAAAAACTAACACAATAAAACAACAAAGATGCACAAGGGGCTTGTAAATCAACCCAGACTATATACAGAGGGAGAGAATCAAGAAAGAGGACGGAACAGGGAGTATCAAGACAAAAATTAAACATGAAGAGAAAGGGAAGAAAATGAGGAGACAGAAGGAATAAGAGAAGAAACAGGAAAATATAAAGACAAAGAAGGGCAATATGACCACAGAGGACAATATAAGAAAAAGACAGTAGTACCAAGAGAGACAAAGGAGTAAGAGAGAGAGGGAAGTATAAAAAGAGAGGCTAGAAATTATGGAAAAAGGGACAAATATAGGGCCATATTATGAAGAAAGGGAGACACATTATCGCCGCTTTTATCGGCAGGAAACTGCAGCTAAAGCGGCGATAATGGGCTTGATAATATGGCCTTGTGATTTCCCATAGAAGCCCAGGTTAACACCATAACCTAGGCTTCTATGGGAATTCACAAGGGCATATTATCAAGCCCATTATCGCCGCTTTAGCAGCAGTTTCCTGCTGATAAAAGCGGCGATAATGTATCGCCCTTCCTTGATATGGCCCATAATTCCTTAATGTACACAGACGCACAATGTGATATTAAACAATAACACATAACAGCATGCATTATAGCAAAACACATTTACTACTATAAAACGTTTAACAAGAGACGAATATAGGGGCATATTATCAAGACAGGCGATAAAATTATTGCCGCTTTATTGTCCTTCACATCTAACATGGGCTTTCAATTGGAATTCCATGGAGCATATTTCCAAGCCCATTATCGCTGCTTAATCGGCAGTTTTATGCCGATTAAGCGGCGATAATTTTATCACCTGTCTTGATAATATGCCCCATAATTCCTTAATGTACAAAGATGCACCACATACATTCCCATACAATCTATCAACTCACCTTTCAAATTGATTTGTAGATTAAGAAGAATGCCTCTCACACAGTAGATATTCTTATACAGATTCTCTCTAGTTCAGTGTTTGCAGCAGAACCACAAAATGGAACATTTTCCCTCTCATTTTACACATACATACATATAAACAACCAATTAAAATCATTCATACATTAATTCAAAACCAAACACACATTTCTATTGCTTTAACATTTCAAACCTTTCCAACTGACATAACTTTCCACCCTATCCCCAACAGATCATGCAAAAGTCAACTGTCAACAGAGGTCAAAAGTTCAGCACTGTATAAAACACTGCTCCTCAACAATTTTAGACTGTGCATAATCACTTACTTATAAGTACCAATGAAAAGAAAAGGTCTCATTACAAGCAACCAACATATAAACACATAAACTTGATAGATATCTGTAAAATAATTATTTTTAATTGATTTTTTCTTGCTTACATACGCTTATGAAAGACTTTCAGAATTCGCACAGTACGCATACACTAAATATACTGTAAAAGAAAAGAAATTAGCATCTATCACAAATTTTTTTCAATCCCCGGGAACCCCATCCCCCTGGGCTCAAATATAACGTTCAGCACCTTGGGGGGAGCCCTACAACCCCCACGGTCCCAGCCGGCTCCCTGCGTCCTTCGGGAGCCGGCATTGCTTTTTGTCAGAGAGATCAGCTTACATGCTGCTCTCTCAGATGAAATCTGCTTTCCTACTTGAAAGAGAACTCTCGCCCTACCATAGCAAACAGCAGTGTCCCAGGGATAGGCACCCCTTAACACTACAGGAGCCGGCCCTGGAAGGTGGTGGTCCCCAGGGCCATCAAAGGCTCAACAAAGGCCATCAAAGATTTTGACCTTTGGGATCATTGTAAACCCTCCTAAGCAGTCCTAGGGGGACAGGAAGTCCTATAGCAAATAGCAAACTTTTCCTGTCAATCTACACACTCAATCTACACACATATATAATTAAAATATCACATTTATTCCCACATTAAATCAAAACAAAACACACTTTTATATTGCTTAAAGTTTTGCACCCGTTCCAACTGACAAAACTTTCAACCCTTCCCCCATTCCACAATCTGCCAGTTACCATAGAAACACTTCATGGAATACCTAACTCAGCACACAGGTGAAAAGTTCATCATACATTGTTGCAAATTAAAAGAGCAAGTGTTCTTGACTTCGGAATAAACCAGCTTATCTTATGTAACGTTCTTTTCTATTAGTTTTTCTTAACCAATAAAAATCAGGCTTTTAAAAAACAGAAACATGCATCCTAGCTTAGTGTAGAATGTTGTCGAACAATCAATCATTTCTCTTTTTCAAAATTGCATGTTGTCCACCATTTTAGAAACTGCCATTTCATTTACAGAGACCTTCAGAGTGCATCCAGACCTCTCTTCAAGATGCTTACAGTGTGGATTGTGGGACACAGCTATATTTTCTGGAGTCAAAGGTATGCAGAACAGAAAGGAATTCACAAAGACCTACGTTTACCAAATGTAGACATTTAATGGATTGGACAAAGAGGATTAAAGTGTCACCAATTGATGCCATTGGTAAAATCCTTTTTGCATCTCCAACACCCTGATCTCATAATTGTGCACTGTGGTGGCAATGACCTTGACAAGGGTAGGTCTGGAAATGCTTATGAAGGACCCTTTTGCACAATTGATGACACTGTTGCCCAAAACTGCCTTTGTCTATTCCAATATATGCCAAAAGCCTAAATGGAAGTGGTCCAACCACTATTGTCCACAGATTGAAAAAGCTAGGAAACATGTGAATAAATCTGTTTCTGCCTTTCTCTGAGACTATAGAATGGGCTCCATCTACCACAACAATCTGCATTTCAATATTCATGACATCTATAGGAGAGACGGTGTACATTTTACAGATGAGGGAAACAGAGTCTTCCTCTTGAACTTTAGACTTTGCATTGGTACTTACTTGTAAGTACTAAAATCTCCCAATAAACACAAGGGCTCTTTTTAGAGCCACCCAACATCTAAACACATACACTTCATGAATATCTGAAAAATATTCTTCTTTTTCTTCCTTCAGTACGCTTATGGGACGACTTCCAATCTTCGCACAGTACGTCGTCCAAACGTGCTTGGTACGCGTACGATAAATCTACCATAAAAAATAGCCTTTATCACTAATGTTTTATAATACCGAGGACCCCATGCCCCGGGGCTCAAATGTAACATTGCGGACCGTGGGAAGAGCCCCAAGGCCTCCACGGTCCCAGCCGACTCCCCTCTTCCTGCGGGAGCCGGCCTTGCTTTTCGTCACAGTGAGCAGTTTACATGCTTCCATTCTACTTTCAAAGATGATTTTAACAGTTATACATTTTATAAAATAATATAGTACTACACGCTAAAGGAGAAAAGTCAGAACAATTATGATACAATAGAAAATAGAAAAAAATACTTCTACACTCAACAAACCCGTAAGCAGAGTACACAGTTTAATTTAAAAACACCCTACCACAACTAGTTTTTGAAACGCATTATACATTACAAAATAGGCTATATACATGGTGACTGTATCGTAATGTCACATAGAAAAAAGAAAGCCACTCTTACTCTACCAGGAAAACACAACAACAGTACAAGGCCCAAATTTCCATTGTATGGATTTCTTAGTTGCAAGTCTAGTTGTCAGATCGACACACACACTCCCTCATGGCTGGTATACACCCGCAGCACACCCATTCAGCGTATCCGTCTCTACACACGTGACCCTATGTATAAAAAAGACAAAGTGTTGTACGCCATTTTAGAGTTGTTCCCAAAGCATCGAACAAGGGGCCCACTACTACATGCGTGGCCTCTTTGGTCACTGAGTTAGTGGTGCCCGAAGCACTGAGCGGGTGAAGAACCTGCAACGATGATGGGAGAACGAGTATGTCTTTAGCCATACAGATATCAAAACTCGGCACCATATATGATACTTCTTTGTTGGAGATCGGGACTACATCATGCGGAAGGTGTCTTTTCCATGAAAAGGTGAGCAGTGAGACTTGAGTACGCATCGGAAGGAGTCAAAGGGTTGTAGCTGACTACATACAAAAATGTGACTTAGTATTTTAGATGAACGCACTCCTACATAATGTATTAATTTACAAGTAAAAAAATTTTTCCCAATAGCAGTAACGTTTTTATAATCGCTGAAATGTCCGGAATATTCACAATACAAACAGTTCGTAGAAATGTGACAATCAACGTCTATAAAAGCGCAATATTATCTAACTCCAAATTAATATAGCAACAATTACCAATCATAACATCTTTCTTTTAATATCTTTAAGATGTACAGCTTCACAATGGATTATGTAACAAGGATGACTGCAATAGCACAAGGTGAGCAAAGAAGCTTGTTTCTGAAACAACGACAAGTTATCTGTGAAAGGAGAGAATCTGTAGTATGCAGCAGGCGTGCAAAACACACATTGGGCTAACGGGGCTTCAGCTAGGATGAGATAGCTTCCTGGGCCCACACACAGTTGCACCCGAGTACGTCACAGGTCTTTTAAAGACATTTTGCTTGTTAATGAGTCTTTGATAACCTCCCCGCTTACAGCCCCTGCAGCTCCACTCTTCTTTTTGTTTAAACTTAAGCCCCCACCCCAAATTTTTTCTAGCCCCCGATATTTTTGACTGTGGTTGCTCCTCTGGCTTCAGGTACTCCCTCCCCTGTAGTGTGTGTCACTCCCACGTTTTAATGTCCTTTTTTCTCTTTCTCTTTCTTACTCTCTCACATCATTTCCCTTTTGTTTTTAAAGTTTTGGACAATGCTATCTCCACTCTTCTGTGTACAACCTTATTTGAATTGAAATGATTAACTCTCTTGATTACAGTGAAGGCTTCTTCCACATGTAGAGCGCCATGTTTCAATCACGCCAATGGCACTAGGTGACAAAGAATTTTGTTTCCGATACAACAACAAATTATCTGTGAAAGGAGTGAGTGGGTAGTGTGCACCAAGCTTCGCTGTGTAAAATGTATAATTACCTCCGAGCAGTGACAACAGATAGGTTACAACAGTCTGACAAACAGATCTACAAGCTTATTACGCCACTTTTGTGTCACTTTTAACATGGGAAAAGTGACGCAAGGAGCTTGTAAATCTACGTCTGACTTTTCAAGAAAAAATCTCAACTATAGACTCTGCAAGACAGTTTTAATGTTGTTTTCTCTCTCTTTCTCTCTCTCACTCTCTGTGACATCATTTCTCTTTCTCTTTTAAACTTATAGAAAATGCTATCTGCTTTGATGTCTGGAACAACAATTCGTGAACTCCGGTGGCCGCAGTGTTTATACAACGGTAAGCACAGAGGCCTAAATATACAATGCCTTCATTACAAAGCATTAGAAATAAGTCGCCATATTTACAATCCCGTTGTGCCACTTTTGTGTCAGTAACGCAGTAGGCACTATCATATAGACACCACTTGAACGCGGCACTATAACAGAACTGAAATGTACTAGGCACACTGCACACGTAAAACCGTAGTGTAACCTTCATTTGTGAAAGGAGAGAGTGGGTAGTGTGCAGCAGCTTCACTGTGTAAAATGTATAATTACCTTCGAGCAGTGATAACAAATAGGTTACAACAGTCTGACAAACAGATCTACAAGCTTATTATGCCACTTTTGTGTCACTTTTAACATGGGAAAAATGACGCAAGGAGCTTCTAAATCTAAGTCTGACTTTTCAAGAAAAAATCTCAACTCCAGACTCTGCGAGACAGTTTTAATGTTGTTTTCTCTCTCTTTCTCTCTCTCACTCTCTGTGACATCATTTCTCTGTCTCTTTTAAACTTATAGAAAATGCTATCTGCTTTGATGTCTGGAACAACAATTTGTGAACTCCGGTGGCCGCAGTGTTTATACAACGGTAAGCACAGAGGCCTAGATATACAATGCCTTCATTACAATGCATTAGAAATAAGTTGGCATATTTACAATCCCGTTGTGCCACTTTTGTGTCAGTAACGCAGTAGGCACTTCCATATAGACACCACTTGAACGCGGCACTATAACTGAAGTGAAATGTACCAGGCACACTGCACATGTAACATTGTAGTGTTACCTTGACTTGTAATGCTTCAGCTCATTTACTCACTACATAATTCTAAACTCAAATTTTCTTTCTTGTTTTGCAGATTACCAATTATACGTCTTTTGGAGTCCACTTCACAATTTGTTCATAATATTGTTTTTTTAAAGTTATTTTTCTTGTTGTTTTTAATATACTTATCATTAAGTTTCGTTTACAGGTATTCTTTTAAAAAAAGTTAATTAAAAAAACTACATACTTCTTTTTGTTTGTGGAGGGGTGACAGTCCACAATAAAAATAATATTTATAATGTTGAAGTACTATAGTAAGATGTTCAAGAGTAGGATTGAAAAGTACTGAGTTATTTTTCTCTGGATACACTACAACATGGTAAAGAAATCAAAATAATACGAAACAATGTGTACCACATTTACAAACCTCTTGCAACATTTTCCTATGCAAACCTACCCCCTACAAAATTAAGTGTGTGGGCCTCAATGACACCTCTCAAACCACGGAAACAATCACTCCACAAAGATTTCTATATTGTATGAGAGGGGTTGCGTGCCCTTCGCCCGGTGCCCTGGAGTCCACCACGCCCAGACCCGGTTGCTGCAGTGTCCTGGGGGAAACAGCCATTACAACGCGGTCATAACCACGCGTGATCGTCACCACGAAGCCATTAGCACACATATGGCTTTACCACACATGCTTTTACAACTAGTAAACATTTATCAAGCATGATAAACGCATAATCTTAATAATGTCTTTGTGTTGGCGAACACGCGTTGTAATGGCTGTGGCTTACGTGCTTCAAATTAGTTTTTAGGTATACGTCTAACCAAGTCTGATATGATCGGAGGTCAAGGACAATCACCATGGTGTCTGTGGCAGGAAATCTCTTTGATCACAGAGAAAATAAGCGGAGGGTAAAATGAAAGTAACAGGTATAATAAAAATAACGGAGGAAAACTACTAAAATGGCGGTGGACGGAGTATGTAATTAAAGTTTGGCGCCTCAACACTACATTTCAAATAAATATAGATACAATATGTTAATTAATGTATTACAAAAGTATAGCAGCGGATGACACACACGGCCCGGGAAAAGAAAGCAGCAAATTTAATACCTGAAATGAGGAGAGGCTTGGTTGGCGAACTTGAAGAAAAAGAAAAAACATGGGCTTGGAAACGAGGCTGCGCATGCGTAAAGAGTACAACTGGTGCACAAAAAAAACGGAAAGTTTTACATACTATCATAGAAATATAGCTCTTTTTTTGACCAGTAAAGTTAGTTCTCAAAAAGAACTCTTGTTTTTTTTTAGCCCCAATGCCCCCACGATCCCAGACGGCTCCCTGTGTCCTTCGACAGCCCGCATTGCTTTAACAGAGACAGCAGCTTACATGCTGCTCTCTCTGATGAAAATCAATCTGTATTCTTACTTGAAAGAGAGAGCAGATGAACTTGCTCTCTTTTTCAAATAAGAAAGCAGTTTGCTATGGTAAAGTGGGAGCGGCGACGGTACCGCACTACGATAGCAAACAGCAGTGTCCCGGAAGTACGCAGTCCGAGACACTGCTAGAGACAGCCCTGGGAGATGGTGGACCCCAGGACCATCAAGGGTTCCAGTAAGGGGGCCGCGCGACTTCAAAACTTCAACTTGTACTTCAAAATAAAAACACAGAGGGGTGGCGTTCCCTGGTGCTCGGGGGACCTTACAAGCCCCCCATTATGGAAAAAATTGCCCCCGGAATTTGCCCCCGAGACCTAATGAATAAAACGGACTTCTAGTTTTTTTTTCACCGCGTGCGTGTACCATACGCGTACCCGGCGATTTTTTATTTAAAAAAATAAATAAATTGAGCCTAAAGATCCATGTACGACCCCCTGAGCAAGCCTAGAGGGTCAGGATGTTTCTACCCTGTCCCCTTTCCTTATTTCTCAACTTTGTTTTACTGTTTTCTTTTGACTCGGTTCTAGCAACGAACAAGATAGCTGCCAACCCTTCCTGGTTTGGAGTGTTGACACACAGTTGACAGCCAATCAGCATGCAGCTCGTGCTCGTAATTGTATGGATTTCCGTACGCGTACTGTACTTCGTCTCTAGATATCGCTATGATTTTACTTTTAATTTTTTCAGAAACTACTGAACGGATTCACACCATTTAACAAAAAGCACAATCTGTGAACCGAACTCTACCTCGCTGCCAAATTTTGTGTCATTCCGTTCAGCCGTTCGGGCTGTAGCCATGGCTAAATGTCCCTATGGAAAATTGCATGGGGAAAACACGTTTTGGGACCCCCTTTTTTCTCGGCCCCCACTTGACGAAACACCCCCAAACTTTCAGGGAAGGAGTGGAACTGAGCAGGCCATTTCCTTGGAGAAATTAGCGAGGATTCATCCACCGGTGCCAAAATTATTCCAAATAGAATGTTGTGGATTTCCTATGGAAACGAGGTCAAAACTATAACTACCTACTGGCGACTGCCAGTAGGTAATGTTATATATATATATATATATATATATATATCTCAAAACAATGTGTAATATAATATAGTCCATAAAATAATATACATAGATTACAGCCAAATACCAAAAAAAAACATGCTCGCCTCTCAAGTGTAGGCGGTAACATTTGAAATATGTGTCTCACAACATATAAAGCATTACCTCCACCAGGCCCCTGGGGGATGGGGTCCCTTTGGCGATTACATGGTTCAGGTTGGGGACACAGACGTTTCCTCTCTCCTACAATATAATTTAAAAAATGTGCCAACCCACAGGTTCTGCCTCACTCTAGGTGGGATGTTAATGAAAAAGGATGCTGCGTCCATTTATTTTTTTAATTCACCACTTCCATAGAAGTACTGAGGTACAGTGAAATTATTACATTAATTTTTTTGTTTTGGCCCTAGGGGGCATCCCTTTGGGACACACCCCAAAAGGGCTAGGTCATACTCTACCCATTTATGTTTTTGAAAAAAAAATTTCAGGACAAGGGGTCAAGTCCCAGAGTCCTTTAAACCGTTGCGTGCTGCCGTCGGCCATTGGGCGTCGCAAGGGCTACCTTCATAGTGCTGTACATGTCCAACGGTTGACGCGGCCCCGCCCCGCAAGGAAACGCCCACACCGCGGCGGAATTACCGCCAAGGTTAACGGGTTATTAGATGTTGCCACATTTCTGTTCATGTTGCAGCCAGTCAGTCAACACACTGGTGCCATTTATCCCCCCCAGCCAATCACAAGACTTGATTTTTTTCAATTTTAGGCCAACTGTCAATATATCTATGAATTTAGAATCTAAATTGCTTCAAAACTACAGAATGGATTATTACGAAATTAAAAAACGCACAGTTTCTGGGTAAAGAGCTGGATTCCTACCACATAAAGGGGCCGATCAGGATCGCGGACGGACTTGCGTCCGTCCGCGACCCCAGAGCAGGAGGGAACCTCCGCATGGGCAGGCGGAGTTCCCTCCTGTGCAATTAGGATGTGACCGCCACCCTGGCGGTCACATCCTCTATTTTTAACATTGCGGCGGGTGCAGCTTCAAGCTGCACCCGCGGCAATGTTAAAAATGCACGCATTGCTTTTGCATGCAGAAAGAGGCAGGCACCGTGCGGTGCCTGCCGCTTTCTGCATGCAAATGCAGGGGGGTACCATAGGTACCCCCCATGTGCACCCCCCACCCCCCCTTCACCTAGGGGGCCCGCAACGGGCCCCCGCAGTGAAGTTCCGTATGCTTTTCCACGGCGGGAAACGCGCCGCGGAAAAGCATAATTCACTGCCCATCCTAATATGGTGGACGGTGTCTGAGAGACACCGTCACCATATTAGAGCTTTTCCGCCGCGGTTGTAAGCCAACCGCGGCGGAAAAGCTGCGGACGGAAACCAGGACCCACCAGCCATCCTAATGTGGCGGTGGGTCCTTGGTCAGTCCGCTGCGGTTTTTCCGCATCCTCGGGGCCGGCGGTGGCTTCCGCCGGCCCCGAGGATGCGGAAAAACCGCTATCCTGATCGGCCCCTTAGTGTAATTCTATTCAGCCATTTTGGCTGTAGCTCTGGCTAAAATTCCCGGTGGAAATTGTATAGGGAAAAAGCATGTCAGGAGCCCCTGTTGCTCGGGTCTTGCTTGATAAATCACCCTGAAACCTTCCAAGAAGGAGGTGACAAGGATAAACTTTGTTTTAGAAGGTTTTGCGAAGATGCACGTAATGGCTTCAAAGTAATCAGTGAAACAAAAATACTCTTCCTATGGAAACTCTGACTAAACTATAACGACATAGTCTTGACAACCATTGTGTAATATGTGTGTGTGTGTGTGTGTGTGTGTATAGTGGGCCTGACTCACAAAGGGCCTCCACACTAGTGGCGGAGGCCCCTCAATTGTGGGAGAGTCTTTGCAATCAGGGCAGATCTCCGCAATGAGAAGGGAGGCCCTTTGTGAATCAGGCCTATTACATTTACATTATTTTACATTAAATAAACAAAGTAATTTTGTTAAAAATCTTTTTTGAAAAATTAAGTTGTCATCATTCTCAACTCCTCTGGGTGACCCTAAATCAAAGCTTTGGATTGTTATGATGATTCCTATTTTATGATATGTCTTGAATATCACACATTTTCTGTTTTAGTTTAACTACTCTTTTTTTCCATGGCTACCAAAATATCATCAGTGTGTAGAATGATAACATCCATAAAGAGCTATAAGTCCATGATTTAAAAAAAAGTCTAGGATTAGATGAAGACACACTGTGGGATGGATTCTCATAAATAGTCTTGGACCAATTCATCTATATATCTTTTGAAACAGGCATATTTGATGCTGAATTTGAAACTTTGTATTTCTGTAACATATGCAAATATCTAGATCTACTCCTAAATTTAAAATGAATTATTAAGTAGTAAACACAAAATATGTATCAATGAAGCATATGTGTCTGCCTCAATCTAGCTACGTATGTATGTAATCATTGTATTCTGTTATTGTATTTTTGGATATGATGTGTTTCTCTATGTTGCTTTTAAAATCAAATACACCTTTTTCAATTCAAAATAAGTACATTCAAATGTTAAGCTCTAAATGTAATCAAAATGTAAATAATACCAATAGAAAAACACATGTAACAATTTTAATAATGCAATTCACAGATTCGGTTAAAATAGTTCCTTGTGTGAATCTCAAAATTATTTTTTAGTTCTTTAGACATTTTAAATTCTCCTCATGATCCATTCTTTGAATGACAGACAGGAGTTCATTGCTTTGATATCACATAAATGCTCGGGAATACATTTGATTTCATAAATATCTCATGTTGTTTATTTTGTATCAGATGTGACCCAGAAACAAACTAAGGCTCAACATTTGAAAGGATTTATAGTGTTTAACTGGGTAGATACAGCAACCTCTGAGTTCTTGCATTTTCAGGTAGACACATTTTTTTTTGCAGAGAACCAGTGTCAATTGTACATCATTTTCGATGGTATGAATTTCAATATCACGTTATTCTCTCAATTTGGGAGGCCAACAAACTTTGTTTCTGAGACTATATAGTCTTTCATGTTCTAATTACGATGTGTAATCTGCTGACATAAATTTCGAGAATATACATGTTCGAGAGAACACTAACCCTCAGTTATTGGCATGTTTTGTGAGTAAAAGTACATAGAACCACTTCAGCAAATGATACAAAATAGGCAAAGAACAGCAGCACCATCTCTAAGAAGGCTCAGTTACACAGATGTGTTCATGGAGTTTTTAAAACCCAAATATCTGTGAATATTGATCATAAACCTTAAATGACAAGTATTAAGTAGTGCTATTCAACAGGCTCATACAGGCTCAAGAATAACAACGGTATGACTGCTCTTTGAATTGTTAAATATGAAGCTGATTGAATTCCAAATCTGTGGACTATGAATACCAGGATGTGGGGTGCTACTTGTTAATTATAAGATAAATAACAATTGTGGCTGGCTTCTTCAGATTTAGTACAAGTAGGGAGGCGTAACATGTGGTCAAGATAAGGACAAATATACAGACAATTAATGTTATGGTGGAGCAAAGTGGAAGAGTAAAGTATGGGCCATAAGAAGAAAGGATGTGCAAAGTATGGGCAACACAGGTAATAAAAGCAAGGAAGAGTACAGTATAGGCAGGAAAAGATAAGAATAAGGAGAAACAAATCTGAAATAGTTGTAAGGAGAAGCAAAGTATGTAAACAGAACACCTACAAAAATTGTTCATCGGACATTTTAAACAGAGTTGTAATTGTTCAAAATATTCATTCAGTACAGTGTCTTCTTTTTCTACAATCTAATACTGCCAAGAGTTTGTATGCGGTACAAAAGGGGGTGATGATGGACGGAGCATCTGAATCAATCAAACACTCACACCCAGTCAAAAGATCTGGGTTGAATCCATCACCGTTCTTTAGCCCACTCTGCCACCCCAGTTCCGACATGGCTATATGCAAATCAGTCTGACCCTGTGCCTCATGGGAACAGTTCAGCCCGAACTGCCAAGCCATGTCTTCCCTGGACCGGAAACAAGCTTCCGAGGACCGGTTCCTGGCATTCCAGCCGTCTTCAGCCCGGCTTGCTTGAATCCAGTGGCAAAGTGAGCAAGGGATTCACGTCTGAGTATACCCTGCCAATTTTAGTTAATTAAATTTCTTTTCATGCTTGATAATACTATAATCGGCAGTTGATCATCCAAGCTATCATATTGGCCCGATTGGCTCATTGTAACATGCTTCTCCTTGGCTCTAATAAGGCTGCTGTGAACCCATTGCAGCGGGTTCAGAACGCTGCAGCACGAGCCATCTTTCTTATCCCTAAGTACAGTCATTTCTCTAATCTCCTATCTCATCTGCATTGGCTGCCCCTTGCACATCGAGTACATTTCTAGTCACACTGCACTGAGCACAAGATTCTGACTGGTATCGGCCCAGATATTGTAGGTGACGTGCTCCCTCTACTCCCCACCGCGTGCACTACGCTCAGCTAATCTTATGCTCGCTCATACTCCAAGTATCTGAAGAGCCAGGACTGGTGGCCGTTCTTTTAGGCGACTGGCCCCAACCTTATGGAACTCCCTTCCCACACACATCCGCAGCATCTCTGACCACCAAGTCTTCAGACGGCTTGTGAAGACATGGCTCTTCTCTCAATTCTAATCCCTAAGCTGTAACCCTTCTCATCTCGCTTCAGCACAGGGACGCCTCTTTGCCGAAGCAGCCAGGCGCTTAATAAGTATTTTAATCCAATCTAATCTAATAGTCTAAAAGCCCAGTAGCAATATCTGATGATTTTTACGGAGCATGAGAGTTCTATAGCTAGACTAGACATTTAGGGGTCGCTGGCGATGTTGGTTGGATTGAAACTGATGGCTTGTCGGTTGCGATTCGACTCCCATGCTCAAGCACCGCCATAGGGATTTTGATGCACGTTTCAGGCATCCTTTCCATGGCGGTCCGACAGCCAACAAAAAATGGAATTGGACTATGACGGCCTCTCGCAGGGCCCGTCCCTCCGTGGCGTCCACTAGGATGGCAAATGTTGCCTGGCTCACGGTGCATGGATGTTTGTAAACATCAATTTTCCTAATGCGGGTTGTGCAGCAGCCCTTTTCCACCCACTGCACAAGTTGCATTAGTAAAATGGATGTTTACGACTGCCTCATGACTGGTCGCATCCAAACTCGTCTGATGGAACTGCTGACTACTATTCTACCAGTTTCCATTCCAACCCGATGTCGGTCGGACGAGCTATGTAGTTTCATGAGCATTTGGAAGAACTGAAGATTACTGAAATCCATACTTTACTGACTTGTTCAACAATCTTATGTGGGCACCCACTAGTGCTTGGCCAAGTGTTCTTTAAGAACAAGCTGTCCAAATTATTGTTGGAACATCTTACATGCAAACGTGTAAACCAAACCTAATAGCACAGGACTAAGGCTCTAATTACGATGCTGGTCAGGCAAGTGTCCAACCTGCATTGTGTGCCCCATAGCCCTCTAAGGGGAGGCTGTGGAGGCATGGGGGCCTCCCAGGGGCCCCCAAAGTCAGCTTCCAACCGACTTCCAATGGCGGTCGGAATGCCATTTAAAGGCTGCCTATAACGTGCATCGTAATCCCCACAGCGGTACCTGAGCAGGCACCGTCCAATTGTGGGGGAATTCTTTCCACCTGCTGCCCCGACGGGATCCTTGAATATGTCGGATAGGCAGTGGTCGGTCCCTCCGCTCCCTGCCTCCAACCGCTGCGTCATAATATGGCGGTCGGATTGCATGTAAAAATGTTGGTCGGATCGCAACTGTCAGGCTGTCAGTTGTGATCTGACCGACATTGTAATCGGCCCCATAGTGAGTGCTGCAGAATGTCCCTAGTCCATTAATTGTAAACATGTCCCGGCTGATCGGTAGTGGGTTCTAATGCTGCTGCTGGAACCATGATCTGTTCACCACAGTGATTAACATAACATGGTAAGAACTGACTTAAGTCTCTTTTGGACAGGCAATCAGAGCCTTTTCCTGTCAATAAAAAGGCATTACTCCTAACACTGCTGCACATGTATATTCAGGTTTATTAGTTAAGAGGCTTAATGGCTTGTTCGAGTTGGGTGAGATCTTAACCTATCCCTAATTCCCAATGAACCATCTAAAACAGCCTACCTGGAATACAGATGTAATGAGGACTGCTACAGTGATTTATGGATTTTTTTACTAAAGAACCGTGAAACGTCGCCCATTTTCCAGAGTACTTATTTACAAACAATACTTGTCTTTTTGGAAGTTCCCTTGACTGCTTTTGTGCACATATTTGGGAACATAACATGTAGCAGTGAATTTGAGATTGTTTTCTCTACACTTTCTCTGCTCACAGTGAAACTCTCAAGAGATAAATTCTCATTAATAATATTGCTATACGAGTACCCTGAAAATACAAAGGAATACTATCCTTTGCAGAGTACATCTTGGATTCAGATTACATCTTCTCTCAACGTATTTTGTCAAAGATAACCCTGGAAAGTGAACTGTAAATATGAGCACATTCAGAATTCTTTACATTTCTAATGTTTATATAGGATCCATTTATGTACACATATTTATCTGATAAATAATGCAGTTTATGCATTTTCTACAGGGAATCTGTAGGCAGTGCAGTCAGCATACTTTAGAAGCACGTATTCTCTTCTACATTATAAAACATTTGTCTTCAGCAGCCTGCTTCATTTCTGTAATTGTTGTTTGAGCCTTTTCTTTAATTGTGTCCAAATCCATATTCTGAATCTGCTGTATATGCCCAAGAATAGAGTTCTTGTCTTCTTCTTCAACCTGATCTTCAGCAACCATTTTCTGAAGGTCTTCTGGAAGGTCCACATCATCTCCAGCCAATTGTATTTGGCTTTCATCTTTCTCGCTCTGAGCAGACATAGAAACAGAGAGAAATATGAGCAATCCAGATATAAGACAGTTAAATTATCCCATTTGCAACATATGCATATATATCAGTTATATTTACAGACTTTGTATTTGACACTATACAGCAATGCATAGGATGCAGAAGCACATTGTGAGAAAGTGAATAATTATTTGGGGTGAATGGTAACCTACCACAAGAAACAAAGTCACTATTTTTGTTACGTCAAGTAAGGTTTTCAGTAATTCAACCCTGAGGTCACACCCTGGTAGCTATGGCACAGAGCACACACGCTTAACTTAAGAAAATGTCTAAAGCATTCAGAAGTACCAAAATAGATAAAAAGTCTAAAATACAAAAAAATCAAAATCTCACTCTTATTTTTAAAAATATAGAATAAGTTAATGAACATGTTGACTTCAAAATGACAAAAATCTTTTAAGGGAAACCAGAGATATTCAATGTGAAAATAGCAACAAAAAGTGTTAAGCACCAACCGTGGGTGACTTGGAGTGTCCGGACCCCTCAGTAATCCGCCCAAGTTTGCAGATCCATTTCACCCCTATAACAACATAAAGTCCCGCTTGAACTAACTGTGCCCCAGGTGGAGTGTGGAATCGACAGATGACCACACGCGACCAGATTCGTCCTGAATCTGTGCGGCGTGCTCCAATCAAAATGGCGGTATGAGCTGCTTCCTGATGCCACAGGGTCCCTCAGACCACCCCTCCCCCTGCTGACCCCCTGCAGAGAGCGTCTCTTTTGTCCCGGCATCCCGCCTGTGCCCTCCAGAGCGGTCGGTGACCCCCGGTGACCCCTGAGACACAGCTGGACAGAGGGCGAGGTCTCTGGGCTGTGAGAGGAAGGCCAAGGGTTGTTTGCTGCAGAACAGAGATGATCGACGTCTTCAGCAAGGACCTGGAGTGGATGCTGTCTGCCCTGACGTGGCCCCTCTCAGGTGGATCGGTGAGCAGCGAAGCCCAGGAATTGGGGGTGGCATGGCTGCAGTGGCACTGCACCCCCGGGCAGAGACCCTGCACTGGGTGCAGCCCCGCCCAGAGTGCGAGAGAGACTAAATTGCAGCCCTGAATGGGGTATCAAGGCACGGGCCGGGTCCCGCCTTGCTGATGACAGATCAAGGGGCAGCCGCTGCCTAACTCCAACACTTCCCATGGCTGGGGTGAGAACCCTGCGGTGCTACCTGTTGGGTGCTCCCTGGGCCTGAGGCATCAGGAGGTGGGGCGGGCTGAGGAGTCGCCCTGGCAACGGTGTGTACAGCCCCTATTGAGAAGAGAATGGGGCTGCCCAATAGCATCGGGCCTCTATGCGGCTCACCCCCCTCTGAGGATAAACTCCTGTGCCCCAGCACATCGCCGGGGTCCCCCACAGCGATCAAGGACCCCCGGCAGTTGCAGAGGGGCAACCAAGCCGAGGACGAGGTCTCTGGCCTGTGGGGAGTGGGCCTGGGGTTGTTGACATGAGGTTGAGCCAGTTGGTGCCTTCGGACCAGCTGGGTGTGGTTGCTTCCGGCGTGACCTACTTCGGACAGACCAGTAAGCAGAGGGGCCTGGGGGCTACCATTGGAAAAGACCGATGGCCCAAATCACCCCAACACAGACTAAGATGGACCAATATACCACAAATGACCCTGGCCCAACCACTGGGGCAGTCGAGAAACCTGCTCTGGATGGGGCTGACCTCACCACAATCCTACAAGCCATTAACTCCTCGCAGGCCTAAGTGGAGAACAAGATCGGCGAGGTCTGGGTGGACGTGCCTCTCCTTTGACTGGACCTCTGGAACGCGACGGCCACATCTCAGAAGCTGAATCCCGCATTTCTTCTGTTAAAGACGATATAATCCAACTGAAGGAGAAGTTAGCTCACCTACGGACCCACACCAAGGAGCGGCGCAAAAGGGCAGAAGACGCAGAAAATAGGTTAAGGCATAACAATTTCCATCTGGTGGGTTTCCTAGAGGGCACAGAGTCAAGACAGGTGGGAGCTCTCATTGAGCAATGGATCAAATCTTGGATGCCTAAAGACACTCTGCCCGCATGGTTCGCAGTGGAGCGAGCCCACCACTCCCTGGCTCCCTAACCTCCTCCGGGGGCACCGCATAGACCAATTATTGCCAGGATCCTCAATTTTAAATACAGAAACCCCATTATGAGAGAACCCCGTAACCAAAAATCCCTGACCTACCACAACCATTCCATAATGATTTTCCCAAATTACACACGAGAGGTCCAGGCTCAGAGTTGCTCATTCACCGAAATCAAGCAGAAGCTGTGTGCTCCTAATCTTCAGTATAGACTACTATTCCTGGCCCACCTCCGGATCGTGTTTCAGAACAAGACCATTTGTTTTGACACCCTGAAAATGGCTGACCCTGGAAACTGGCTGACCGTGTTAGGCTCACCCATGAGACCAGATAATGCCAAGCTACTCCTGCTCCTTGCAACGCTAAAGGTCTCTGGATCGGGCGGCCCATGGAGACGACCCCCTCAAAACACTACACACTGAATCTACCAACTCGGACCTCTCGTGCAGTCTGGCGCTCCTGGGATGATCGGCTCAACCAGGAAAAATGTAAGCTGAATTCACCCATAGGGTGAAGAAGAGAGTAACGGTCACATCACAACATAACTCTCAGATATCTCCGCTGATGCACCAAAGATATCCTGACTAAAGGATGGGTCCTCCACGCAACTACTAAGCTAAACCTTCGCAGCAAGACTCCTCACTGGTTCGAAAAGAAGTTCCCACATTTCCCCAGACTTAAAATCATTTAATTGGCTACCGTTTGAAGCCAGAATTCATCTAAAAATAGCGTGCATGACGCATAAGGCCATACATCACAATGCACCCAGCTACCTCGCACAGAAACTGACGATCACTGGTGGGTCTAGATCTTCAAGAAGGGCAGAAAACCTTCTACTGAAACCTCAAAGATTAAAAAAAAAGAAAACTTACAAACAAACCTTCTCTGGGATGGCGCCCAGGATATGGAATACACTTTCCCTAGAAACCATACTGGATGCTTCTACCGCATCTTTCACAAAGGAAGTTAAAGCGATTCTCATGGCAAAATTTACCTGATCATAGTCTAAGAAAACTCTGAGTTCATTTGTACCCTTATTAGTAATCCTATCTATTGCAAGAGTACAATTTGACATCCTAGTTACTTTAGCTGCCCTCGAACTGATTCAACGGGTATGTCATGTTTTGGACCTAATGCTCTCCTGTGCAATTGTTGTTATGAATACGTGTTTTACCTGCTTTTATTTGTTTCTATAACTAGCTGTATATAATGTAAAGCACTCTGAGATCCGCAAGGATCTTGTTCGTGCTCTATAAAACCCTAAAAAAAATAATAATGCTTTGGTCCGTTAACTTTAAAATTAACCGGGGTGAAAGATTCTTCCGTTCTTGAAGTATAGGGCGGGGGTAAGCGAATTGGGATCGTTGTCCTAAGTTCTTGCTTGACTGTATTGTCTTGTTCTTGTAGCACTCCATCCTTACACCACAACAGCCACACACATAGCCCAAATAACAGCAAATGAGGCACTGCTCCACGGTCAGAGAGTATCCCAACAAGTCCCACAACCAGACTGGGCCCTAAGGACTGTCAGGTTCACCCAAGCGAAACATGACACAGACGCTAAATAACGGAGACCCTCTCTGAATACTGTCATGGAATATAAATGGTCTGCTCGACAGAGTCAAGCGGACCACAGTCCTGCGGTATGCCCAAAGACACGCAACTGATATACTATTGCTCCAAAAGACCCACCTCATGGGTAATCACTGTCCGTTCCTCGCAATATACGGATATAACAGGGTTTGGCACGCTGGCTTAGAACTGGGTTTACACGGGGTGGCAATTCTCCTGAGATGTAATCTCCCCTTCGTACTTACTCACGCCACCAACCACCCTCAAGGATGCTTTGTGGTCTTGACCAGAATGCTGGGAGGGACTGTCCTCAACTTACTCTCCATATACACTTCTCCTACAATGCTCACACTATTCCAGAAGCAAACTAGTGACATAGGGGCATATGTATGAACAAGCCCTTTTGCTTTTCCTTAGTAGCAATTTTTAGCGAATTGCTATTAAGGAATCGCAAAATGCTATGTATGTAGGAATCGCTATAATAATAGCGATTCCTTAATATTCCTTAATTGCGAATCGCAAATTGCAAATCACTATTAAGTAATACCTTCCTATTCATTCCTATGGGCTAGGAGGCCAGTAGGAATGAATGGGAAAACATTCTCAATTTGTGATTCGCAATTAGAGGATCGCAAATTGAGAATGCAATTTGAAGGGTGCCAGGGTGTCAAAAGGACACCCTGTTGCACTCTTGAAATATGTATGTGTTCAAAACATGCCCTAAGGGCATGTATGTGCGCCACGTGGCACTTTCAAAAATGCAAAACGTGAATTTTTCAAAGAATCACAAATTACCACCAACTTGAAGTTGGTGGTAATTTGCGATTTCTTAAGGCCAACTCACACTTTTTGTGTGATTCATACATTACAGTTAAGGAATCGCAATTTGTGATTCCTTAAGTGCAATCACAAAATAGAGAATAACAAATTTTGCGATTCTCTATTTTGCGATGCCCTTTTGGGATGATGCATCCCAAAAAGCCTTTTCCTGTTCGCAAACGGAGGCAATGTGTAAAGCGTTTGCGCAATACACACACACAGCAGCACACCACAAAAAGAACTCCACACAAGGTTATATATAAACATAGTCTTTTTATTAGATGAAACACATCACACATTTACACTGCGCCAACTGGCACAGGCAATATTCACAGGGGATTATATACAAGACAGGCCCAATCGTGCCACGGTCAGAACCACTAGAAAAGGTAAGTACATATAAAAGTAAGATTTATTATAAACGTAGAACACAACCAGTACTTGAAGCACAAATAGTAAATGTAGAGCACAACCAGTAAGTAATGGTGAAATACTGAACTGAGGTTTAGATCATGCAACGTAAATCACACTATGCAATAATCATCACATTAGGCAAAAAAACACAGTATGCAATCACTGTAGGCATAAACACATGAGGTCTAACAACCATTAGCATAACCATATTACTCACTAACGTCATAAGCATCATTCGAGGCATAGATCAGGTCATAAAGGCATTGCGCAGTAGACATCACAGTATAAATATGGCATGCAATACCCAGCATAAACATTAGGAAATACTTTGGCATAAAAACAGTATGCCCCAATCGGGGGCACAACGCACTGAACCTGGCCCCAGGCCAACTGGCCTCTCACAGGTGCTCAAATGACCAATGTCCAGAATGTCTGGGCTGGCTGCGCATGCAGCAAAAGTAGAAGGCGTAATTACTCAAGCCTAAAAGTGGCAGCTACCCACTAATTGCTGGGCAGACGTAGAAATGAGCCCGGGCACCAGCATGCCTCCTGAGCCCTCTCTCTGGGACACTGAAATTCACTATGGCCCCACGTTGCAGCTGCCTCCGCTCTCGCAGGGCAGCTGGGAAAGATGGCCAGCAAAAACAAGCACTGGCACTAAACATGCACCTTGAGTCCCACTGGGGCTGTAGAAACAATATGCCCCCAAATGAAATCAGCGTGGTTACCCTCGCACGCAGCTGCATTCTGTCCATCAACTGTTGTTTTTGCAACTGTTGTTTTTGCATTTGTCACCCCGAGTGGGATGGGTATGCTCAGACGTGAGTCCCATGCTCTCTACACCACTGGAGTCAAGCTATCCTGGCTGAAGACGGCTGATAGCCAGAAACCGGTCCTAGGATGCTTGCTTCCGTTCCAGAAAAGACATGGCTTGGCAGTTCGGGCTGGGCTGTTCCCATGAGGCACAGGGTCAAGGCTGATTTGCATATGGCCATGTCTGCACTGGGGTGGTGTGGAGTGCAAAAAAACGATGGATTTAGGCCCAGATCTCTGCACTGGGGTGAATGTATGACATTGTTCTGCATTCTTTCCATCAACTGTTGTTTTTGCCTTTACATTAGGACAGCATCCGCACTTTAGACAACATCAAGTTACCCTTTTTTGTGCCTCCCTCTCATCCCCTTTACCACAGCACCTCAGTGCTAACTGTGAGGGGGCCGGGTGGAAACTGCAGGAACGGGCCTCCGTCGAGGTGCCACCATAGTCCTGCTACAAGAATGCCCCCGGAGCCCTGCACGTTCAGTGTGGTGGGGGGGTCACACACGTACCCGTTCTCTGACAAGCACAGGCAGCCAATCTACGGGTCAAAAGCTCTCTGCACTCGCACCGGCTCTGCACTCTGCCTCCTTTGAGCCCCACTCACCGGGGCTCACTGTTGCGGCTCTCGGTTTCCTCCTGGCAGGTCACGGCGATACAAGGACATGGAGCCCAAACTCCGTGGCGACGTCCCCTCCACCTCTTCCTATTTTTGGGGGCTGCACTCATGCAGCACAGCCAGTCCCTCCTCCGGTCTCAGGGTGGGCACTGGGACAGCTTGGCGGCATCTCGTGGAGGTGGGGTAAGCTCCCGTCCTCCTTCGGCAGGTTTTCCAGCAACACGCAGGGCTTCCCTTTTCTCCTGGAAGCCCCGCCTATAGACAGGCACAACCTGGCCTGACTTCCGGTCTTTGCGCAACTGCGGCGCTCCGTATCCTCGGGCTGCGGCGGTGATTCTGGGGACTTTAAAAATGCGGAGTGAGCTCCCGCTAGTTTTAAAAGCGACCATATACGGGGTGGGCACCCGCTGTAGAATATGAAATGAGCGGAAATGGAGGGTAGGCTCCTGCAAATAGGCACACCAGCGGGGTGGGCACCTGCTCGGTTTTAGGCAGAATGCGGGGGAATCCCTACGTCGGGATTCCCTCAAATGGGCTGCAGCTGAACGCTGCGGAGTCCCCGCGCTCCTCTTGCGTCTGGAAAAATTTACATAACAGCGCTCCCAGGCGCTAGAAGGCACAAAGTACTTGCCAATGCCAAGAGAAGTCCATGGTGCTGGGGATACCCCAACAAAGCGCAGCCAGGCAGGCCAGCATGGAGGGACCCCCAGGAAACAGCAGCTGGGTCCCGCAGTGGTTCCTCTTGGCAGAGTGTCTCCACCAAAGGAAGAACAAGCACAACAGAACATTTTCATTGGGTCACAGCCCCTACATTTATACTGCATTTCCCCTTTTTGTCACAGCACAGAGTCTAGGGATACCAGTTAGAACTGGTATAGGGGAGCCTTGGAGCACTTTGTTTTGCTCAGCTCCTCTCTCCTTTGTTAGGTGGGGGCTCAGGGGTCAGACGCACCACAGGGGGTGGAGCCGGCATTGTGGAGGGAAGGCACAGCCCTATTCAGGTCCCAGGTGCAACTCCTCTCTCCCATCTACATGCAGATCTCCCTATTCATCCCTGGGCAGACTCATCCTGGCTCCTGGAGGCACCCACACCATCCAGCACCTGTCACTCACAAGCCAGACATGCAATTCACTTCAGGCAGGCAGACACACCGCTCACAGAAATGCCAACTTCTAAAAGTTGCATTTTTCCACCAGTTTCCATACATCTGCGCACACCATTGCGCAGCATTTATTCTCACGAGTTCCCATATACTAAACTCGCCCCGGCAACCCTCTCATACCAGGAATTACCAGGGACACACATATCCCCCATGCATTCCTATGGGAGGGCCAGCCAATCTCACCACACGCACTCAGAGTGCACACGCACTTTACACTAGGGCCACAGTGCTAAAGTGCGTAGAGGCCAAAAACTACTAATATCAGTTCAAGGCAAAAAGTTTAGGGGTGAACCTGCCAAAATGGCCAAGTCCAACAGTTCCTTCAAGATAAAGATTTTAAGATAGCAATTGAAGTGGAGCTTAGACAATACTTCCTCACCATCCATAGCTGCGTTCCCTTCCCGGGTACTCTCTCGGAAGTGGGTAAAGCCACCATCCATGACTTCACTTAAGGCCAACTCAAACTCAAGCATTCAGCCGAAGATAGCTGGAACACCCTCCTCAAGGCCCAGGCAACCCACCTAGAGAAGACTACCCCTGAGGTGCGGGACGGCTTCCAAATACGGCAGCTTGCACTGTTGAGAGAAGAGATCAAACAAATCTCTCTGGAGTATGCTAAGTTGCTATAGAGAGCCTCCGTTACCAGAGTCTATGGTTGGGGCACAAAAATCAAAAGATTTTACACAGACTGGCAACATAGCTCCTAGCCAATAGCATAATCCCAGAAATTCAAGACCCCGAAGGACTCACCCACCGCACTCTCCCTGCAGTAGCCCAAACTTTCACCAACTACTTATCCAGGCTCTACTCTGCCCAAAGACCCAAGATCTCTCTTTCCGAACTTATCAACCTGGAGGGTCTCCACCTTCCCCACCCTAGTGTGGTTGAATTGGCCGGAATTGATCTTCTCATTACACGTGAGAAAATAAATGCGGCCATATCTCGAATTGCATCGGGGAAAACACCAGGCCGTTCGGCTTTCCACAGGAATACTATGCAGCGTATCGGGACATACTTGTCCCTCACCTCTCTTGGCCCTAGTGAACCACCAATCACTAACCCCTACCTAGCACTCCTCCTAATTGACTTCGAATAAAAAGCCTTCGACTCAGTTGACTGGCACTATCTGGAGGACGTGTTGGTGGAAATGTGCTTGGGCCAGCATTTCTGATGCTTTGTCAAGGTGTTGTATTCCAGACCCAAAGCAAGGGTGCTCATCATTGGAAATTTTCCTGATTGGAAGAGGCACGAGACGGGTCCTCCCTCTCGCCCCTCCTTTTCACCCAGGTGATGGAGCTCCTAGCCTGCCTCATTCGGTCAGATGACCGGATTCAGGGATGGAAGTGGCAAGGCTCCTATAAGAACAAGATTGCTCCATATGCAGATAATGTCCTTCTTTTCCTCATGGAGCCTGCCCAATCTGGACCCAGGTGCCTCCAAATGCTATGCTCCTTTGAACAGGTCTCGGGCCTACACTTGAATTCAGCTAAGTCAACCTTGGTCCTCCTTCATCTGTCAAGGGACTGTTTCGACTCGCAGTCTACTATGTCCATAAGGTGGCAATCATTTAAATATTTGGGAATCTGGGTTGCTTTACTCCCCGAGTAAGCATGGTTGCTTAACATCACCCCATTAGTCAAGAGGGCCAAGGAAGATCTCCGGAAGTGGCAAACTTTGCCACTTAACTCCTTAGTGTGAGTCGCCCTTTTCAAGATGATGATTCTCCCCTGATTCTTATACGTTCTCCAAAACACCCTGTTACCCCTTCCTCAGACCTGGTTCTGGGAACTAGACAGTCTTGCTACCAAGTTCCTCAGGAGCGGGAGGAGACTACAATTGGCTCTGTCCCAATGCTAGATCCCACCCTTTGATGGGGGCATGGGCATGAGTAACCTTTATTTCTATTATCTAGCAACCCACCTACTCACCTTACATAATTGGTTTAATGGGGGCTGGTTTGACCCAGCATACAGGGTCGAGTTGAGCGAACTAGGATTTCCCAAAATTCAAGCAATGATGTATGGGGGACGAATAGCCAAGCCTCTGCCCGTGGTGACACGTGCAGTTCTGCTGGCTTGGTGTGGTTCCCTGTGCCATACCCAGTGGACGAATAAACTAACCCAAAAAACACCTTTTAAATATTCCTAATTTCTCATCCCCACAGTGCCCGGCTGGGCCTTATGTGAGTACCCTTCTTTCTTTTCACCCCCACACGGTGCACACCACATTGTCCGACAGTCATCCAGAGTTATGATTACCGACCATAAATCTACCTTTCTGATGCCGTTATCTTACTTTTCTCCACCTTACCCCATTACGGATACTATGGTATCTTTTTTTTTGCTGCCCCTTCATTGCTAGGTTCTGATGAGTCCCCACATTGTGAAGTGGATCTAAACGTTGTTGAATAAGTGAAGCGAACCATTTGTCAGTTACTAAGTTACTATTATTGTATTAGTAGGCTGCAAGCACACATTATGTATTGCTTTAATGGTCGCTTTTGTAAATTTTTGATGAAACCTTGTTTTTATGTCACAAAAAGTCACAACCTTGAAATATAAGTTTCGCAATTACTTGGGCACCATGCACTGGATTTAGATTAATGTGATTACATTATATAAAACAACGTATTTTCGTACACAATTTGTGTCTTTTCACTTTCTGACATCTCTTTGCCTTCGATTATTGTGATTGTGCTATTATATGTTAAGTATCATTTGTTGATTTCCACAGGAACCGGTGTTTTCTGTTAAACTGTAAAGTACCCTGGTTTTGTGTGAGTAGGATGTCTCTTGTTTTTTGATACAAGGCTGTCTCTTTAGTCATAGTCATCTGGAGCCCTCCCATCTTTTCCAGAGGTTTTCTTCCTAATTTTGGTTTTTTTTCCTGTTGTGGCTTCTTCTGAAAGGCACTATCTGCTGAGGCGCTAAACGTGGCTGCAGAACCATCTCTACAGGAAGGGGTCACCCATATCTCTGGCAGACAAGAACAGTCAAGAATTGGACTTTAAAATCATCATGCCATCCAAGATCTTATACCAGAAGCAGTCTAATTGTGAATTTTGACAGATTGCAATGCCCATCTTCCAGACCAAGTTGAGAAACTATGGATCTTGCACAAGGCTTGGGGCAAGCAGAAGTGGTAGATCGGGCATAAGCCTTGGTTCAAAGTCCAACAACAGGATCAAGAACTAAAACACTTACGGAATGAGAACATGGCTGCTTCTCCAAGTGCTAACCGTAGGAGTCTCTGATGTTCCTCCTATCTCACCAGCAACTCACGTTTTTCTGGAGACCCAACCAAGTTAAAGGAATTCTTGGAATTGTAAACTGTGTTTTTTGCTTTTCCAATTTACTTTATACTGAGCCAAGGTAGGATATATATTTATCACCCTGTCTGGCCCAGCACTAGCCTGGTTGACCCCTCTAGTAGCCTCAGATGATCCAAGCCTATCTAACAATGCTGCCTTCCTAATAGCCTTTAAGTGCATGTTTAAGAGTTCAGGGTTAGATTGCTCAGGCGAAGAAGCTCTCTGGGACATCCAGCAAGGCAACTAAGACATGCTAACCTATAATAATCAATTCCACCAGTTGGCTGCAGAGACAACTTGGGTCGAACTGACCTGTGTCACCCTTTTTCACCAGGTTCTAGGAGAAGGGATAAAAGATGAGCTAGTGCACTATGCCCATGCTGAGATGATGTCAACGCTAATGGATCAAACATTACCCATTGAACACCGCCTACATGACCAACAGTTCAGAAAAATTCCAAAACCAAAATCAACAGCCTCAGGGAAGTACTCAACCATCAACCTGAAGTGTTGGCATTTTTCCTACTGAATCATCTACGGTGCCCAGTATAGAACCAATGCAAATTGGGCTTGCTCACGAAACACTTTCAGAGTCTGAGAGAGAACATTGGTGGAAACAAGGACTGTTCACATTTTGTGGATCCCCGGACATTTAATTCATTCTTGTCCGATTCGGCCCCAGAAGGTTTCCCATCCTCTTTAAAAGGGGAGAGGAAAGGAAACATCTGATAGTCCTTCAATCTGTACTTAAAGGGAATTGTTAATTTCTTTTTTTCTTTTATCTATGCAGATAACTTTCCAATGAAAAGACTGAAAAGGTACTAGCACTGCTGGAGCCAGTGGATTACACCTCAATGAGAATTGGGTGCTTGAGAAATTGATTCCTTGAATTCCTAAAGAAGCACCTGAACAAGTGCATGTGGTAGGTCATACACCATTGGTCTCTAGACCAGTTAAAGAGATGACCATTCCTATGAATCTAACATTTGACAGACATCTGGAAGTGCTCTCTTTCAACCTCATTTCCTTACCAAATCATGTAACATTAGGTATCCCTTTGCTAGTTCGACACAACCCATATATCAACAGGGAAACAAGGATTCTTTCTCTTTCCTCTCATTGTTGTCATTGATTCTGTTGTTATTATTATTATTTATCGACCAATAGCATGATCATGAGTAGTTTAAAATCTCACATACCAACTTTATCACATAGAACTTATTAATAATAAAAATCTAACTCTTGGTCTAGGATACTTGTAGATTACCTGAGGCCTGCCTGCAAGTGGGAAATTATGTTATTCTCTCCATCCAATTTTGAAGACGTGACAAAATTACTTTGCAGAAGACTTTTTGGGATACATCTAGAAGACTTATCAGTCTATAGTTTGAGGGGTCCCCTTTCTCTCCTTTTTTTTAAAATGGGAATTATTTCCGCCCCTTTCCAGGTTGGGGGAATATCCCCATCACGTCGAACGGCATTAAAATCCTTGTGAAAACGAGGGCCCCAAATATTTGGCTCAGCTTTATACAAGTCTCCTGGGAGTTTGTCTAAGCCTGGGGCTTTTCAAGCCTGGAGTTGCTTAATAGCCTTTATAATTTCCTTCAGGGAGAACGCTTCTGCATATTCCAAGGTGTCTTACCCCACAGGTATCACGGTTCCTTCCTTCATATTTTGGTTGCCACTCCAGTGTACAGCTTCTTAAAGTAATCTTCTCAGACCTGTTGCTGTATATAACAGTCATCTTTGCTTACCTGCTTAGTTGAGCCTTTAGTAAGTAGATCCCAGAATAATTGTCTATCTTTCTGTCTAGAGGCCTCAGACAGTGTGCTCCAGTTATCGGCCTCCCAGTACCTTTTTGCTCCCGCTTCAGGCCTCTTGTACATTGCTCTCTTGTTCACCATGTCCTCTCGTACTCCTTGCTTAACTGCCACCATAAGGTTAACCTTTGCTTGTTTACAATCGTCATTGTTCCATGGGGCAATGTTTCGTTTAATCGTATTAAAACTAAGTGATTTACTAAAATGTTGTTTAATGCTATTGGTCAATTTCTTATAGCTAGCTAAAATAAGGTCATCTTCCTTTTGGTCTCAGTCACTAAAGACCATAAGGGTCTGAGACACTTCTTCATAAATGTTTGGGGGTATCTGACGATCTGCTATTACCCTGGGCCATTTCATTCTTCTATTGCTGTTCATAGTTACAATAGGGGCTGTATTTTGAGGGGTTTGGTTATCAAAGATTGGAAGACCAATTAACTCCAGAAGGAGCGCATTGTGATCTCTATCATATCCTTAACATATGACCACATGTCAAAATTCACCATGATGTAGTCTATCCTGTTTTTAATGTACCCCATCTTAAAAGTTAACTTTGCAGCCTCATTGGCCGGTGTCTGCCCATTACAGGCTCGCACCCCATGAGCCAGGGTAAGAGACAGTACCTGCTGCATAACTTTAGTGAGGTTTTTATTGGGAGAAGTATGTAACTTTTTAACACCCCTAGCTTGCTCTTCATCCTGCTCTAGCTCTTGGACATAATAGACCGGCTCGTATGTCGTATTAAAAGAAGCAAGAATAAGATAGGGCCCTCCACTACAGTTCTTGAGGTAATCTACTAACGTTGTTATGGTTTCTGAATACTTATGAGGGCTGCTAAACCTATTGTAAATATTAAACACTCTAATTTGGACATTTCTTTTTGGCCAATTCAGGTCAATTCCAAGGATTTCCTGAGAGTCTACCTCAAGTTTTTAATTTCACAGTGCAATGTTGTCTTGACCCAGATTAACATCCCACCAGCTGATCATTCCACTATTGATGGCCTAGCCTCGATATTAAATGTGGTAAACCCTACCCTATATACCTGCTTTGTCACCCAGGTTTCCTGAAACAGGCATGTATGATTACTATAAACCATCCCACCCCATTCAGGATCGCTTACTTAGATTTGATTCCAGCAATACTCCATGAGATAATCTGGAGTGACTTTTCAGCACCCACGCTTCCCCTTTGCTTATGGCAGAGTGTAGAGTTGACATTTATTGGTGTTTGAGATATCTTATGACATATTTGCTGGGAGGAAGGGATATGTTTTGGCCAAAGAATTGCTCATACGAGTTAGGTGGTCCTCATCAGGACCATAGTATGAGTGTGTGGTCATTATTCAGAACATCTATGCAATGGATAGGGATGGTAGATTCACCTACACTTCTTCGTCAGTGAGGTTGTTGGTTTATGGTGGACACTGTCATAGTAGCAGCCTTTGTCTATGACTTTAGTTGGATGCTGATGTCCTCCGTGGGACGCAGGAGAAGTTGACAGTCCTCAATTGTAGGATGCTGCATTTCTCACGGTCCTGGTTTGAATAAAATAGCCATCAAGGACAGGTATCCCTTACTTCTCATTAAACATATCCTAGAATCTGTCGAGGAGTAAAACTATTCCCTAAATTGGACTGTGAGCCCTAATATCTTCTTAAAATCACGGAGGGGTATGAATGGAAGACCACCTTTAGAATTCCTCTGAGGTTAGCCCTATGTACCCGGCAAATGATCTCTCTTAATGAAATACCCTCTATTAAAATAGATGGACAAGAATATACAGATCCGGAGGATATCATTAAAGAGTTTCAACTGTATTATCACATTTTGTACCAAGATGTTATCACGAAGGACACGGTTGAAGTTAAGCAAGCCTTAATAGAATTGACTGCAGGTACTGAACCTGGAGGGTATTTGGATTGGCTAATAAGAGATGAACTAGAAAATGAAATTACTATAGAAGAAGTTCATTTAGCCCTGTTAGGTATGGCTTCGGGGAAAGCCGCAGGACCCGACAAAATCCAGCTAGAAATTTATAAAATCTTAGGAACAATTATAATACATCTCTTACTGGACCTGTTCAAGGGAGTGCAATTTAGTGGAACTCCCCCTGAGTCTTGAAAAGAGACTGACATAATATTTCCTAAGAATGGTAAGTGGTTGGACAACCCATCTTCATATCGACCAATCTCCATGATTTATTCAGACTCTAAATTATACTCCAAAATCCTGGCTAACCGGCTCGGGAGGGTAATTGAACGTCTGGTCTCCCCCTGGCAACATGGTTTTATCCCAGGCAAGGGAACGACAGACCACACCCGTAGAGTTATCTCGCTTTTTGATATCATGTCCGGGACGGGGGGCCAGATGGCTATGATCCTCCTCGATGCTGAGAAAGCTTTTGATCGGGTGTCCTGGGAGTTTTTATGGGAGATATTTGAAATAAATAAGTTTGGGCCCCAACTTATAAAGGCAATCAGAGCCATGTACTCTCAACCAAGGGCGCAATTGCAACTTATGGGTAAGGAGTCCAATATTATTAATATATCGAGAGGGACGAGGCAGGGCTGTCTCCGATTTTATTCGCTCTATATATCAACCCCTTGGTTGTTAAACTCCTACAGAGCCAGAATATTAAGCCAATTGTTACTGGGGGTTATGAGACCAAAGTATTGGCTTATGCTGATGACGTGGCGGTATTAACACCGAACCCTGCTGAGGCCATTTTAGAACTAAATAAAATCGCTGAGCGTTTTGGGCTTTTCTCGGGGTATGCTTTGAACAAGGGGAAAACTAATATTCTCTTTACAGACAATATCAATAATGACCCAAGGAAAGCAGACACGGCTACCTATTTGCCAAACAAATGCAATTTTGAACCCTTGATTAAAAACATGGGGAATGATCCAAGGCGAATTTACTGCTTACATTTGTCTATCATCGGGAGGGGCAATTTTGTAAAAATTACCATTCATCCAAAGCTACTGTACTTGTTTCGGGCTATACCCCTGGCTATAGAAGATAATATTTTGAAAACCTTAGAATCATTATTTTCCAATTTTATATGGCAATATGGGAAAATTAGGAGATCAATCAAATATTTAGCTCTACCACAAGACTGGGTGGTTTAGCAATTCCTAATATCACTTTATATTATTGGGCGGCCCTTTTCCATCAAATGGCTTCTTTGTTTATCTTAGGGAAAGATAATGGAACAGAACAAGGTTTAAAAATACCTACTATCGATGAACTCTATATTGGGAAGAAAGCTCCAGGGCTCTTATTGAAACAATTAGAGCCAAGCTATTATAAAAAGGTTAAATTTAAGGTTATCCGTAGTGCATGGAAAATTTGGAAGCAGGTCTCCAGCTTTATGGAAATCCTGAAGTTTACTCCCCTGTGGCATTCATCACTATTATCATCCAAGGTTAATGATGATATGGAAAAGAAATGGGAAAGGATGGGCGTACGAACAATCTGGAATTTTTCTGGGGGAGAACAAGATTTCTATTTCTCTGTACTACTAAGGGTTTTTGATATCCCTAATAATCAGTAGTTTAAATTTGCTCAGATCAAAAACATCCTTGCTGTAAAAACCCCTAATATCAAACTTGATAAGATACCACTTTTAGATACCATATCTAGGAAATCCACTAGAATTAGGAATTTGTGTTGCCTGCTCCTTGATAAGATCCTAGATGATCTGGAAATAACGGAATCATCTTGGGCATTGAAGCCTGCTAATCCTGATGTTGATATTTATATGAGCCTTTCTTTAACATCTAAAATACTTTTATCCTCTAGCTTAAAAGCCCAATTGTATAAAACTGTTTTATCCTATATTTTACACCAGCTAAATTGTTTACATGGGGGAAAAGGATAGATGATCACTGTCTTAGATGTGGGCTAGGGCCAGCTACCCTGATTCATATGTTTTACGATTGTGACAGATTAACTTTGCTATAAAAAAGGCCTATAAGGGTACTGGGCAGAAGTATTTGGACATAGAGTAGATTTATCCCCTACGTTGCTGATTCTTGGTTATGATGATTCATTGGGGCTAAGCGTAGAAAAGGAATAATGTTTTTTTCTAGGGATAGAGGTATGCAGGATATTACTTGCAGCAAGAACGTAAAGATACTGATCCCCCAACTTTCCAAATGTGGCTCACCGGGCTCCTGGGAATCTATAATCAAGAAAAGGCTATCTATGCCAGTAGGGGTAGACAGGCCAGAATCCGGGGCCAGAAGGCTTGGTCATTTATTGCCGCCTGGACCAGAAACGTAAGAGGGCCATAGGAAGGAATCAACAGAAATAATGGTCAGCACTATTGGGTTTAGGCTCCAATGAACTGATCGATCTGTTGTAAATATTTCCAAAAAGTACTGTGCATTTGTGGCTAAACTACCTGCTTATTGAATCTAGCTATTTTTTTTATATTTTGATGTATTATATTATTCATAAGATTTCTTCTTTTTTTATATAACTACTGGCTTTTATTGTTAACTTTTTATGTAATTTACTGCTGGTTTTATCACTGTTTACTATTTCATATATATTTATTTTCTGGAATTGCTTAATAAAAAAAATTAAAAAATTAAAATAGAATCCCTCTGGGACCTTTTGAGTACTGTGTTATGCCATTTGGACACAGCAATGCTCCATTGAATTTTTAGCATTTCATGGACCATATTTTTGCGGACTTACTGAATATAATTGTTGTGCTTTATCTGGATGACATTTCTGTCTATTCTTCTGATACATCTTTGCATCACAAACATGTTTGTCAAGTAGATGACAGGTTATGCAAACCTGGAAATAATGTGACCAGTCTGAGGTGGAGTATTAGGTTTTTGTCTCAACAGACTGAAATTGCCATGGATATTCAAAAAGTCTTTACCATTTTAGATTTGCCCTCTCAACTACTATGAAAGAAACACTTAGGGGGATATTTACTAAGGTTTTGCCCCGTGTTTGCATCACAAAGGTGACGCAAACAAGCACAATTCTTTTTTTTCCTAATTCACTTTCCAGCGCTAAACGTGTTTAGCCTGGAAATAACGGAATAGTAATGCGAAGCAGCGCACTGCGCTGCTTTGCATTACTTTGCGCCATGGGGGCATGCTAAGGGTGGTGCATGGGCGTTCCCATGCAACCCCCCAAGCTTTCTCATGCTAACCTTATTTACTACAAACAGTATATTGAGTTTAGTGTGAGTAAACTGCGCCCTTTTCAACTAGGCGCAAGCAAGGAGAAAGGCTTTCATTTCTCCTTCCTTTTCCGACTTTGCATGCGTGCTGCACTGTGCAGCACGCATACAAAGTGGGAAAAGCTTTCCCTCATGTCTAGCATAGTGTTTTGTACAGGAAGGGTACCTTTCCTGTACAGAACCTATGCTACACCCATGCACACATGGTAGCGCTAAAGCGCTAAGGTGTGTGCATGGCGCACTGCTTCTGAATTCAGTGCCGTCATAGGGGAAATGGGAGGAGAGAGCCATATCTTTAAAAATATGGCGCTCTCCTGCTCCCTCCCTGTCACGCATCTCAGCGCAGCCATTCGGGGGCTGGATTGCGCTACTTTTTTGTAAATCTCCCTTATATTGTTTTCCAGTTTCGATAATTACTACTGGCAATTCAACAGGGATATCACCCAAACCTTAAAGAAAGAAAATCTCCGACTCAATTTAAATGGAATACTTCTGTTGAGACAGCTTTTGAAAAACAAAATTTACTCAAGCCCCACATTTCAGTCATCCAGACACTACCAAAATCTTCATAGTTGAGACTGATGCTTCAGATCGAGCTGTGGGTACAATATTGAGGCAAGTACAATAGAATGACGGCTTGGAACATCCCATTTTTTACCTTTCGCACATCTTGTCAGATTCCAAAAATAATTATTCCGTATTTTAACAGCAACTTCTGGCCATGAAGCTGGCATGCAGTGAATGGAAGCAATTTCCAATGGGAACAAGGGTGCCTTTTAAAATTATAACTGACCACTAAAACCTTCAGTTTCTTCACAACATGAAATGTAGAAACAGTCACCATGCACGATGGGCCAATTATTTGAATCACTACAAATTTACCATTACTTACATATCTGGTTGCGAGATTGTAGTGGCCGATGTCTTATCTCGAAGATATCCTGAATCTTCCACTTCTGTTGATCAAAATAGTCTAGCCCCTCAAACATCATTGGAGCTACACAATCATTCCTGAACACCTGTTGTTCAACAGATTCTAATGAAGACTGGAACTTCTTACTTAAACAAGTCCAAAAGCAACCGGCCTCTGGGGTGCTCCATCCTTCACCGGTCTCACCTGAGCCCTGGAACACCATTTTAACTGGCTTCATTACTGGTTTAACCCCGTCATCTGGGAATCAAGTCATACTGGTAACCGTGGATTCCTTTTCTAAGATAGCCATCAGCTAAACTTTTAAATCAGATCTTCTTGACTGACATATTTTGCCTACATGGACTCCCCCAAGTAATTGTGTCAGACCGAGACACATAGTACGCATCCGATGTTTGGAAATATTTCTGTAAATCCCACCATATTCAATATGGCTGAGATACCCGCCACCCCCTCTCAACACAATCCCCAAGGATGGGAAACCGGAAACAGTTCTGAAGTTTTTGGAAGACGGGAGGGAGTAACCCTCCCGGCCGTATTTATTAAAATATGAAACAAAATTAAAACATTAAATAAACAGTTTCATATTATGTACAATTTCATTACCACATTGCGATGTTTGGCTAACCTTAACAGATTCTCTAATACAAAGGTTCTCCTAGCCGAACTAACATCCTACAAAACATTTACTTGAAATTTTGAAATTGTACATCCTAACGTTTACGGGCCAACGGCAAGGTCGTAACCGGTGTCAAGATCCCTAACCCAGAAATATCGCCCTCACTTGTGAGGGGCGGCCCAGAGGCGTACCTCAAGTGCAATTACCAATTTCCCTTGACTTGACGGGGGCCCCAATAAAACTCGACGCCACTTAGAGGTCGTACGAGGACTCGTGTGAGGTATCTAGAAGGTAGCGTAGACCCCCCCCCCCAAACCCCACACAACTTACCACATCTGCCGTCGCAGACGTCCTGGCCCCGGGAAATTCCCCAGGAGGGGGCTGTAACCCCTCCTACCCAGGAAGGGGCCTTGACCGCCTTTCCTTTTCTTTCGGCGACCCATCCTTAGAAGGGACCGCCTCCCCGTTGAGGGGCCAATGGCCACCTCCCCCGAGCGCTCCCATCCGTGCTGGGTGACGTCCACTCATAGGGATCTTCCAATTAGTGCTCACCGATCATGACCTTACCGCCCGACCAAAATAAATATGACAATGCTAACTAAATGACTAAACTAAAAGACAGTAGCAACTACAATTTTATTAAAAGCATGCTTACCAATGAACCCTAAAGCAGAATTTCTTTATTTGCGAAACGTAACACAAATCGACCATTCTTTATTACATACTCAAAATCATCACAATAATACCAGAACCTGTAAACGAAAATCAGAGTTATCCATCAACTTTATTCAAAAAACCACTTGCTGTCCTCAGGGGCTGGTGGGTGGGTCAAAATTGGCTCTTCGTTCCGTCTCGAGCTCACGTGCAGCGAGGAGGTGCAGCTTCAGAGCACAGGAACAAGAGGATGCCTTCTGATCTTGCTTCTCCTTTTATCCGTCTTCAGGGCGGGCGTAAACCCGCCCCTGCCTGCCCCAAGGGCGTGGCCAGCCGCGTCAGTGTCTAGGCCAACCCACTCTAGGGCGGGAAAAGGCGCGCCCCGGCTACGCCGCTTCGGGCATACCAGCCGAGACTCGCCTCCCGCCCAAGATGGCTTCCCGGGGGGATCGTGGTACTCTGCCATACGTTCGGGGGGACCGAGTGGTCGCCCCTTTCCATATGGCTGAGATACCCGCCACCCCCTCTCAACACAATCCCCAAGGATGGGAAACCGGAAACAGTTCTGAAGTTTTTGGAAGACGGGAGGGAGTAACCCTCCCGGCCGTATTTATTAAAATATGAAACAAAATTAAAACATTAAATAAACAGTTTCATATTATGTACAATTTCATTACCACATTGCGATGTTTGGCTAACCTTAACAGATTCTCTAATACAAAGGTTCTCCTAGCCGAACTAACATCCTACAAAACATTTACTTGAAATTTTGAAATTGTACATCCTAACGTTTAAGGGCCAACGGCAAGGTCGTAACCGGTGTCAAGATCCCTAACCCAGAAATATCGCCCTCACTTGTGAGGGGCGGCCCAGAGGCGTACCTCAAGTGCAATTACCAATTTCCCTTGACTTGACGGGGGCCCCAATAAAACTCGACGCCACTTAGAGGTCGTACGAGGACTCGTGTGAGGTATCTAGAAGGTAGCGTAGACCCCCCCCCAAACCCCACACAACTTACCACATCTGCCGTCGCAGACGTCCTGGCCCCGGGAAATTCCCCAGGAGGGGGCTGTAACCCCTCCTACCCAGGAAGGGGCCTTGACCGCCTTTCCTTTTCTTTCGGCGACCCATCCTTAGAAGGGACCGCCTCCCCGTTGAGGGGCCAATGGCCACCTCCCCCGAGCGCTCCCATCCGTGCTGGGTGACGCCCACTCATAGGGATCTTCCAATTAGTGCTCACCGATCATGACCTTACCGCCACAGGCCGGATAGTTGACCGGCTATCCGGACCCCCCACAACACTCCTACCTAAAGGTCATGGTATAACGTTTTTTAGCCATGCTAAGAAGTCTCCTATGAGTAACTCATTCCCCACCCGAGACAAATGCACTCCATCCCCCAAATACATACTGTCATCATGAATACACCCATGCGAAATAGAATGCAGTGTCTTGGAACGGAACAACCTACTCACTTTGTTATTAAGCTTTCTAACAGAATGATTTAAAGCAGGAACCGAAATAGCCCCCCGCCACACTTTTCGTGGGATCATATGGGACCACGCAATTGTGCACCCTGGAACTCTCCTCGCTAACCAACTTACAGTGGAAAGCATCGCCTCAAGAAGAAGTCGTCTACCAGTGGTGACCAAATCATTACCCCCAAGATGTACTATGACTACAGACGGCGGTGACCTCGTCCGCCCTAGCAAACCCTCAAAAAATGATTGAAACTGGTCAATACAGAGACCGCCTCTTCCGTAGAAGGACACACTGTACCCGTATTCCCCAGCTACGTGAATCATGTCACCTGCCTTGAATACGTCTGCGGCACGTCTCACGTATGAGTGGCCCACGACCCACACCTCCTTTTTCACAGCCGGTGATGTCTGACCGCTGGCCCGGTGTTGGGTCGACTGCAAAGTCCGCCCCGCCTCGTAGGCTTGCGCAACTGAAAACCAAACAAAAACAAGAAGCGTGAGTACATTGTTACAGCTTCACAACATGTGCAACCGCACATACCTTTTATAACAATTGGAGGACCAACGCCCCACCCGTTTAACTTGTTCCACATTCAGACCCCTGGCTGTAGCTTCTGTAGCAGCCCCTATCCGAAAGGAATGGGTCCCAAATTCGCCCGGGTTCAAGCCCGCAGCGGCAATCGACATCGCAAGCACCCGCTGAAACTGAAACTTTGTCAGTGGGGTGGCGTCAGCGTGTCTCAACAAGGTCCCCCCCCATGATGCCACCCTTCGTGCTAAATAATCTTCTAAACACTTTACCGGGCACGTGGAGGACCCGGGAATCCTGCGTATGATCACGCAGTCACCCATCCCACTTTGATCGGTCTTGGACCTGACAAATGAGACCGTCATTGTCTCCCCTCTGATCTGGACGTGCTCCTGGCACAATCCTCCTGTCACATCCTGCTTGTTCCTCGCCACTAGTTCGCTTACCCGCATAGCCCCATGGAATGCCAGCGTAAAAGCGGCTCGGAATAACACTGTCTCAAACTGAGATGAACACGTAGCAGGGAGTCTGGATAATAACTGGGCCAGCCTATCCAAACCTATCGGGCGCCTCTCGTCTACTCTGCGACCCTCAAGGCGTTGCCACCCCCATAGCGCTTTCTGCACAACGAAAGACGCTGTCGGGTCATGGATACCATGAGCCCTAGCAACAAAGGAAATGGCAGCCCGATGCCTCTGAGCCGTGGCCACCGATTTCCCGACCAAATGTAAGGACATCAGAAAATTCACCACCCACTCCTCCTGGCCCCAAAGCTCCTCTCTATCCGTCCCCAAAAAGGCTAAATAGGACCGGAACGCCCCTTCATATGCCTTCCTCGTCCTGGGTGCTAAGCTCTCTCCCACGAGGTTACGAAGTTCGGGGCACCGAGAGACCAGAGAGCTTCGGGAAAGGGTGCTGGCTCCGGGTCCGCTGTGGGAAGAAAACCCCAGAAAGCCTGCATACGAAAACGAGACAGTGCATCAGCCGCCTGGTTCATTACCCCTGGGACATGTCTTGCTCTGAATATCACATTCAATTGCATACACAGTAACACGATTTCCTTGAGCAGTCTCAAAATCCATATGCATCGTGCTGCCTGACTATTGATACACTCGACCACGGTCATATTGTCAGACCAAAATACCACAGAGTGATCCTTGAACCCCTCGGGCCAAGTTCTCAGGGCCACTAAAATGGGGAAAAGTTCCAGGAAAGCAATGTTACTTGTCAGTCCCCTGTCATGCCACCATGTCGGCCACTTTTGTGCAGACCATCTTGTGCCGAAGATGGCACCGAAACCTATGCTCCCTGCCGAATCTGTCCACAGCCCCAGCTCCTCAGAAGACACGGCCGGTTTATTCCAGACGACTCGACCATTGAAATCCGCCAGAAATGCCAACCAAATGCGCATGTCCTGGCGGACCTCTGCCGAGAGCCTTGTGCGATGATGGCCCTCCTTTAGGCCGACCATGGCTTGAGCAATCGAACGGGAAAAGGGGCGGGCCATTGGTATAACCCTCAGGGCAAAATTCAACTGGCCAACTAACTGCTGTAATTGATGCAGCTTAACCTTAGGTCCATTTATACACATTTGCAGGGATGTCCTGAACTTTGACACTTTGTCAGCTGGTAAACGAAAACAACCTTCTCCGGAGTCTAACTCGATCCCCAGAAACTCGAGGCAAGTGGAAGGCCCCACAGTCTTACCTGGTGCCAATGGCACGCCAAACTGATTCATCAAGACACAAAACTGCGCCAAAGCCTGCCCACATTCCGGATCCCCGGCTGCCCCCAGGAACAAAAAATCATCAAGGTAATGCATCACATGTCGGAAACCCGTCTTCCTTGTGAAGACCCATTGTAGAAAACTACTGAATTTCTCGAAATAGGCACAAGATATAGAGCACCCCATCGGCATACACCTATCCATGTAATAATGACCCTGAAACATGAAACATAGGAGACGCTGATCGTCTGGATGTACCGGGAGCAACCGGAACGCTGACTCGATATCAGATTTTGCCATCAGCGCCCCGGGCCCCAGGCGATTCAAAATGGCTACGGCCTCATCGAAGGATGCGTACCGCACTGAACACACTTCCGGGTCTATCGCTTTGTTTACGGAAAGACCACGTGGGGCTGATAAATTATGTATCAGCCGAAACTCACCCGGGTCCTTCTTTGGGACCACACCTAAAGGGGAACAAACAAAGTTAAGAACCGGTGGTACACTAAACGGACCGGCGACTCGACCTCGAGTAACCTCTTTCCTGATCTTATCCTGTACCACGGTCGTATGCTGGAAGACCGATAGCTGATTTTTACATTTCTCTACACCCTGAAAGTCCCCCACTGGGATGCGGAAACCATAAGAAAACCCGTTCCGCAACACCCCAGCAGAAGTACGATCCGGGTATTCACTGAGCCAAGGGATCATTGCCAAGGTATCAATCGGGGTAGGTAAAGGCGCCCCTCGGACTCTGTTAGACCTGTTTGGCGCCTCCTCTACCCCCGTTATCACCCGTTTTGGCTCTGCACGTGGACTCAGGATGGGATGACTGCCCACACCCACTACATTCGTGTCTAAATTTGCACGATCCCTGGGGCCTAGTACATTTACCCCTGTTGAAGTTCCAACAAACCCCCCTTTTTCCTGTATTGCCGGCAGGCCTCGAGTAATTGTCGGTACCTGCACCTGATCGAAAGGGCGTCCCCGCATACTGGCGGGAGGATTCGCCAACGTTACTCCCTACTAATGGCAATTTTAACATACCAGTATCCTCCATTTTGGACCATGACACAGAATCATAACAATCCCACGTTAAGTTTTTATCATGTTCTTTAGCCTTCCTAAACAGGTTATCATAGCAAAACCAATGATTACCCTCGTGTGATACCGAGTACCCCATGATTCGCGACTGATAAATCGGCAATTTGGGTAACAGATCGGGCCTTCGTTCCCCCAAGATCGATGTAAAAACCCCCCACGCTTTGCCCCAATTGCCAATGTTTTCATTTACCTTAAAGGCGGCCATTTTTGCGCGCCACACACTCGGATGCATGAGATCCTTCTGGCCCTTAACATGCTCCATCTCATAGTGATCAGTAAGCAACGAGAAGATGTTTACGTACTCCCCTGCCCATATCTTCTCTTTAATAGCCAAAGGAACATGCTGACCCAACTTTTCCCTACGAGAGGGTGCTGACTCATCCCTCGCAATCGGCAATGGCCGCTTACCTGAACCGGACGCTGTCTCTGCTACTGAACCCGTCCCCTGTGGCTTCTCTACAGCTGCAGCCGGCGTGGACACCTTCGCTGCTTCCCGTGACTCCCGCAGTTGCTTCATGAGCACCTGTGCGTCGACAGCCGTGGCGCCCTCGCTACCTTTACTCAACCACGCTGCTAATTGTGCTGCCAGCTCGGGCGGCATATCTTCCCCGGACACGGGGGTGACCACAACGGGAATCGGATTCCCTTCCTCCGGCACGGGAGTGGGTGCCTCTAGCGGGGTACTGGGACCCGGGATGTCTTCCCCAGCTCTTCCTCTCCTGGGCCTCTTGTTTTTCCCTCCCGGGGCTGCTCCCGCCAAAGGACGTTTCGGTCCCCCTTCCTCGTTTTCATCCATTCGCCTCTTTAATTCGGTCATCTCTTTCATGAGAACGCGCAGCATCTGGTCAGTAGTCATGCGCTTTCCCGCCTTCTTCGGCATTCTCCAACAGAGTATCTGGAAAACAAACAAGAACGATTACAACGCTCAAAATTGGCTCTTCGTTCCGTCTCGAGCTCACGTGCAGCGAGGAGGTGCAGCTTCAGAGCACAGGAACAAGAGGATGCCTTCTGATCTTGCTTCTCCTTTTATCCGTCTTCAGGGCGGGCGTAAACCCGCCCCTGCCTGCCCCAAGGGCGTGGCCAGCCGCGTCAGTGTCTAGGCCAACCCACTCTAGGGCGGGAAAAGGCGCGCCCCGGCTACGCCGCTTCGGGCATACCAGCCGAGACTCGCCTCCCGCCCAAGATGGCTTCCCGGGGGGATCGTGGTACTCTGCCATACGTTCGGGGGGACCGAGTGGTCGCCCCTTTCCAGTAGCATTGTCCTCTGGTCAAAATTAACGCCTCAATGAGAGTCTTGAACAACACCTCCGATGTTTCTGCAATTCAGCGCAGAGTGACTGGACTGACTTCCTGTCCCTTGCTGAATTTTCTTATATCCATTGCGCAACCAAGACAACACCATTTTTCTGCTCATATGGATTCCATCCTCAAGCGTTTCCTTCAGTCACACAATGGTTGGTTTCTGCCCCTGTTGCTGCTACTTTTTTCAACCGTCTCCTGAAATTGAGACGTAAAATTGATCTCAATTTGCAGAATGCCAAGCAAATAATGAAAGTCTCCGCCCATCAGTGTCAGTCTCCTGTCGACTAAATTGGGAACAAAGTGTGGCTTTCTTCTAAATATCTACCTGCCCATCTATCAAGGAACAAATTCAAACCATATTTCTATGCCTCATTCAAGATTGTTCATGTTATTAATCTGGTAGCTTTCTGGGTTCAACTGCCCCTATCATGGAAAGTACATCCAGCGTTCCATTCGTCCCAGTTAAAACCCTATGTGAAGGATCCTTTTCACATTGTCTTTTCTCGACCACCCCCTGTTTTGCTTAATGACACTCTAAAATATGAAGTCCAAGATGTTTGTAATTTTCACTTCTTTAGGAAGCGTTTGCAATTTCTGATTCATTGGAAGGGTTATCTGCCCAGCACCAGATCTTGGGAAGATGCCTCTACTATTCATGCCCATACTCTGGTCCGACGTTTCTTTCAACAATTTCCTGACAAGCCTGGGGCCTCGGGAAGCGAGCATACTGTCCCGCTGTCCTGGGACGTGTGCTGCTCTAACCTGCAGGGCAACAGTATTGCATGTAGGCCGTCACACAAGGCTAATGGCACTTCTTCACATGAGTTGGCCTGCCGATGTGGTATTTTGTGGTCCTCTCCGTGGGGGCCTCAATGGTGGACACCATAGACTCTCTTTTTCTTTCCAGAATTCCTGGAGAGGAGTTATTGTTTTGTCTTCCCTAAACATTAAACATTATGGAGACTGTTCCTTGAATCCCTGAGGTCTCTACCCAATTCAAGATGGCAGCAGTAGTTTTCTGATATAATTTCCTGTTCAGAAAGTTTATAAGGAATGGTTTCTGCTTTTTTTATTTGCATTGCAACACTTCTCACTCCTGCTGGTGTGTTTCTGTGCTCCTGTTGATTCTTTGCTCCTTCTGGTGTGTTTCTGCACTCTGGCTGATTCTTTGCTCATGTTGGTTCCTCCCTCTCGCCTATGTTCCTGGTGGAACTCCTGAGTCTATTTTTAACAAAGGAGGGAGTGGAGAGGTAATGTCCTAACCGGACACCGGCGGTGTACAAGGACTCAATAGAATGTTTATAATTCAAGGGTCATGTGCAATGCCTACAATGGTTGGAAGCACATAGTGCTTCTTAAATACCCCTCACACACCAAAAGAGCTCTTGGTGTCATGCTTCATCATAGGGGTGTTCGCGCCCCTCTACTTCTGAGTCCACTTGTCCGCTGGTCTCTGTCTACAGTCATCGTCATCTGGAATCTTGCCATCTTCTGCAGAAGTTTTTTCCCTTTGGGGTTTTACCTATTTGGGCTCCGTCTGGAAGGCACCATCTGATTAAGCGCAACATTGCCATCCAAATTCTCAGACCTGAAACCCGCTACCTGTGAATTTTGACAGCCATGAAGAATGCTGATGCACTGTTGTGCAGTACTAGGTACCTCAGAAGGGTAACCCTATGCAGAAATCAGTTTGCAGAGTGGGAGGTTCGGTAAGGAATCTGCGCTAGATAGAGTCTCTACCCTATAAGGAAGCACAGGCCTTCAGAAGCAGTTTTTCTGGATAGAAAGTGTTGTATGGAGTGTGTAGAGAAGGTGCATGGAGTTCACTGAACCTCCTGGCAAATGCTATGTCCACCAGAAAAGCTGTTTTGATGGCGAGTAGGAGGATTGGGCTATTGTGTTGGGGCTCGAAGGGCATGCACATGAGAAATGTTAAGTCCTTTCACCTTCTTCCCAGCCTCGGTGAAAGATGAGACGCAGCTGTGGACAAGCCTGTTTAACTTCAGTAACATGTTAGGACTTGTGGGGCTCGAAAGAGAAAAGCTTCTGTCCCTGAGAGTAAGTTATAGAGTCACAGGTTAGAGCATAAACTGGAGATCAATACTGTTTCTGTATTTTACCAAAGGGTCAAAAATGTTTTCTGTTCTATAATTCAATTTCAAGGAAGGCATTACCAACATGTCTCTTAACTACAACAATGATTTTGTTAACTTCCACATATGATTAGCAGTGGCAGCTTCCAGAACCAGCGGCTAATTGAGTTGATGAACTGCAGAGTTCTGACCTCCTAAAATCAAACTTGATTGAAACTTATAATTTTCTTACTAACCTAATGCCTGATCTAATTAAGAATATTGTTCCAAATAATTACTGCCAGAGTGTAATCATTTGATTGTATTTATTATGACAGAATTCGTATAGAAGGATACAATGGCTACAATAATTCCCTATCCTGAGCTAATTTATGCAGTTCAAGGTTTGGACTACTAACCTGCTTTGGCACTTTGAAACAGTGTTGTGTAGGGGTACGTTGCACTACAGTTAATTGTGCAATATGAGATGATTACAAGGTGCAGACTGCAAGATTCAAAATCATTAATAGGCATAAGCTCAGAGCTAGCATTACACACATGTTTATAGAAAAATATCTGGGGATGCCAGGCACTTTATATGGCATGCTGGGGGTGGTATTATACTTCAATGTGCCCGAAATTGACAAAACAAATAATTTGTTGTCAACCTAACAGGATTACTGAGTATATGCAAAATAATGCTGGTCTGCAAGTAATTGTATATCAGATGCAGACTGGATTAGACCTCTCTGAGTAGAACCTCTATGGTACTCAGGCACGCGCCAGATGAGCCACACCTGTAGGAAGTAGTAAAGAGCCCACAGCTAGAGGAAGCTATTCCTTTGACTCCTGTTCATTTAAGAATGGCACTGCAGTAGTTTTAAATGGGCAGATACTTTGGATAAGGCTTTTTTTAGGCCTTGTACCACCGAAACTAGATTAGGAATTAACTTAAATTGTTTGAACACCCAGAAGCTATTACGAACTACAGCTATATGAGGTTTGCCATTTAGATTACTTGAATAACAGCTTGGAAACATGAACTGCTCCCTGGTAGGCAACGAAAGTCACAATTTGCCGAAAATACGATATGTGAAAAATTTAAACACTACCATGAATATGATGGAGCAAGACTTCGCACGAAAAGCGCCTTGCTTGGACTCAGCCCTCTTGAAATAAACTGTAATACACTAATAAACATGTTTTGTCTTATTAACAATTCAAAACACAACATTTCTAGTAATCTGGGAAAGCTTGTCTATGTGCTTTTACTAACAGTAACTCGAGTGATTTATTACGGCCGCCGCAACGCGGGAACTTTTCTGCGCATGCGTCTGTCACACTCACGTGACATGACGTATTCTCTCTGCTTGGTGGGAATTATTGCTTCTGCGCACTAAAACTAAGATGGTTACTCTGTGTTTTCACATGCTAACGCTTGCGCTATTGCTTTTTACTAAGTTGTTCGTTCTGCATAACGACTAATGCTTTAGTTCAAATAAAGTAATGGGAATAGAGTAGAGATAAGTGGTATACAGTGCATTCATTTATTTCTTGTTCTAAAACTTTTTCTTTTCTACTTTCGCATGCATCTTATTTTGGGTCTGACAAGTACTTCTGAACTCCATCTTGGGAGGAGCTGCGCCTGTGCAGAGAAGCACAAACTCCTGAAGCACTGGCATTGAAATTCTGCCAAGTCTTGTCTTGCTAGAAGATGTTTTTGGGAACTCGACCTCCAGAACTTCCAAGAGGATGTCAAATTATATATTGTATTTGTTATTGATACATTCACTGCCGAGTGGAATAAAAGTGCATGGGAAAATAAAATATTGGGTGGGAACCTAAATCTGAATATTGAAGAGCATGACCTCATAACTGGTATGGTGTGATGACCTCTCCTCGTCTTTTGACCAATCTAATTGAGGGAATTCACACATTTGCATCATTGGGGAGTGGTACACTGCCCTGGAAAATGGTATATCTAAGGTAGGCTTAGCTAGTTAGATTGTCTGACTTGTCCGAATATCTGACCTGTCAATGACCCAACGCACTCAATAGGTGATCGAGAACAGAGGTGCTGGCAGGGAAGATTCGATAACCCAATCGGGGTTCCTGGGGACCCAATCGGGGTCCGACGGTTAGATGCAGAAAGGGGTGTGACGCTGGCGTTGCACTTTAGCTTTGGGTGCCAGTCCTGACCTGTGGTGGTCCAATCCTGATCCAATTTGGTCCGTACTTATCATGATTCTGGTCTGCACCTGTTCTATCCAGTTGGCACCTGCATTATCGGGGGTCCTATCCTTTATCCAGCCCGTGGCCAGGGTTGATCTTCACACCGTTCTAGGTAAATATAAAAGTTGTAAGGGTATGTCATTGTGCTGTTCTCTTTTCTTACCCTTCCTATATTTCAATGCTTAACGAATGTTTCAGGATAATCTCATATCATCTTGCTTTGTTTTTATTTTTGATTGATCAAGCCTTGACAAATTTAGTATAGACATTGACATTAAAATTTTTTTTTAGATAAAGCGTTTACATCTTTCCTGAGTCTTTGGTTATTTATGAGTGCAATATTTAATGCTACCTATTTTCTTGCTAACTCCCTTGATCCCTTAGAACTTTAGGTACTGGTGACAAGGATTGGTAAGTCAAGGTATAGGTTCTAAAAGGTTAAAATTAAATAAGTGGTATTGCGTAGGTTTACCTGTTCAAAGTGTGTATGTGTTTATGGGCCCAGGGGAGTATGGTAAAATTATGGGCAAGTGAACCCGCGCTCTATCAAATAGAATAGCGTGAAGGTATTTAAAAAGTACTGCTGTATACAGAAACATCCCATTCATCAGATCAGCCAGCTGCTAACTGACCTCAAATTCATTCTAAAGACTTTAACATTCTAATTGATCTAGCATTCTTAGAATATCCTATGTCATACATTCTGCATATTCACTTGATGACAAACAGGATGACAATCAAGATACCACAGGAATGAGTGGACATTAAAGCTAGACTGACTATTAGGTATATCGGACTAGAAAAAGGAGTGAGACAAAGTTGGGCATTTACTTGCTTGGCTAGTCAACTAAGAAGAAAATTTTAATCTATAACAGCTCTGAGGTATCGGCATATTGCATGTTGACAGGACATATTGAATTAAAGCAGTGGTTCAGGTATTTATAGGAGGATTTCTAGTCACAACCAGCAAGAGTAGATGTTGAATAATACTTCTCCTGATACTATCTGCAAACTTGAGCATTGAGTTGAACGAACCACCTATTGGTGAGTTTATGAGAGCAGTTAGAAATATACCCCCGGTGGGAATGGCGAATTAACTTATATCATGAATTATGACATCTGGAATAATAAAAAAAAGTGAGAAGCTACAATCTGTTTTATCCGCATGCCATTTTTGATTAGCCTTAGCTCCTTCGGTTTTCTATGGAGTGACTGAGTGGTCATTAAAAAATGCAAAGGGTGTTGTAGCGTTTCAGGAAGACTTTTTAATTTCTGGAGCTAGTTAACATGAACACGATGAGAGGGTGAAACGCTCACAATTTTAGAAAACAAAGGAGATACTCTTAAACCTGACAAAAGCGATGGACACAAGTTATCTTCCAATTGTTTGGAACTTAAATGGAGTTTGATCAAAAACTATTGAGGAGTTGCTACTCCTGTGTACAAAGACCAATTTAGGTCCTTATGGGTTTTCTATAATTTTATACTAGATTTATTCCTGTGTGCTGAAAAGACCTATAGTCAAGTCAATTATTTCTCTATTCAATCAAAATTGATGATAAAACACTTGTAAAAACAGAAGCGTAAAATAAAAACAAAAAACGAAATCCCTAGCAAATATTCATGCATTTCATAATTTAAAGTGCATGTGCAATAATACATCAACAGATCACAACTCAAACATTAATGATGCTGTATGGTGAATGATAGTCCCTTGACTTAAACCTCGCATTACAAACCTCTAAAAAGGGTCTGCTATGTTAGCAGGAACAATCAGCAACAACACAACACTAATGGACATAGACACAACACTAATGGACATAGACCGTAAAAATATTTGACCTGGGTGGTGAACTCCGCTCCATTCACGGAGTTTGCAGAGTTTTCCGCACTCCACGCTCAGCAGAGCACGTAGAATTCCGAAAAACTCTGCTCACTCACATACGTTACGTTGGCAAGTGTGAGCAAGGAAAATCCAACGCTGGAACACCTCCCCGCAAGATTTCTCGAAGTGGGCGGTCGCGTATGGTCGCAACCACTTGTGTTGAGAAACCTTCCATTTGCGTTGAGGAAGCTGCCACTCGAGTAGGAAATCTACTTGAGCTGCAGAAAGAATTAGCACCCTCTTGTGTTGCGCATGGTGCCGTTCGTGTTGATTTTCCAGGTCAGGACGAACACCCAGTGCTAAAAATTAGAGCGAACAGCACAACCTAACACACTCTGCCACTTGCAGAACTTCATGTAGCGCTGCAGAGTTTTTTGGTCACTTACTCTGCCCAAGCCTAAAAAATATAAACAACCTAAAAAAATAAAATACATGAAAATTACAAGGCATTAACAATAAGCAGCCTCATTAAAGTTAAAAAATACTAACAATTTCGACATTCAATACTAACTTTGTATACTTAATCAAAATGTCAAAGTGTGAGGAAATACAAAAAATTCCATTCAAATTGATAAAATTTTACAACCAAACGTAAATCTATGTTAAAAGAAACCTGGGCGTTTGAATCATTCCGCAACACATTTTATTGTTATCTTTAATGCCTAATGAATATAACTAATCACAACAAAGTGTATACATCGGGATTGAGAAATAACAGGCCTTCTTTGTAGAATGAAAAACTCTTGTGGTGCAAAATTGGGTGCAAAAAACAAAATCTCCCGCTACTGTACACGTTACAAAAAAGTATAAAATGGTTCGTTAATTGTAATGAGGTGGTATAACACGGGCAGCAATGCAGTGAGGAAGACCAAATACCCCTTAATGGAAAGGCTGCTAGGATGTGCACTGAATCCAGTCTTAGGTGGGTAAGATAAAATCTAAATTTAGGTTACGAGAGGCACATAATGTAAGGTTCCATTCCATCTGTGGTTGACATCGAATCATAACAGAGGACAGTTTCCATATCTAGTCCTCTTGCTTTTCTGGCTGAATTTTGGGATGTATAAAATATGTTTTTTTATCAATGTTGTGGGGTAAGTTTAAAAAGTTGGGTATACTGAGGTCCTGAAAGGATTGTTTGATGTGTGTGAGCCAGGGAATTGCAATTAAGTTATCTTGTCTAAGACAATCAAAGTTTTGTACCTTGGGCAAATAGTCAAGTCAAGTCAAGTCAGAGAATTTATATAGCGCACTACATACCCAGAGGGTCTCAAGGCGCTCAGGAGGGGGAGGAGGATTACTTGTCAAATATCCACGTTTTAAGTTGCTTTCTGAAAGCTAGGTGGTTCTGGGTAAGGCGAAGGTGAGTGGGGAGAGAGTTCCATGTTTTAGCAGCCAGGTAAGAGAAGGATCTGCCTCCCATGGTGGTCTTGTTGATGCGAGGTACAGTGGCGAGGGCTTGGCTGGAGGAGCGTAGTTGGCGGGAGGGGGTGTAGAAGGACAGTCTTGAGTTGAGGCATTCTGGTCCGATGTCGTAGAGTGATTTGTGTGCGTGGGCTATCAGTCGGAAAGTGATTCTCTTATTGACGGGTAGCCAGTGGAGGTTTTTCAGGTGACCAGAGATGTGTTCGTTGCGTGGGATGTCTAATATGATTCTGGCTGAGGCATTTTGGATTCGTTGGAGTTTCTTTTGGAGTTTAGCGGTAGTGCCTGCGTAGAGGGTGTTTCCGTAGTCCAGTCGGCTCGTGACCAGAGCATGGGTGACTGTTTTCCTGGTTTCGGTGGGGATCCAGCAAAATGTTTTTTTGAGCATGCGAAGAATGTTGAAGCAGGATGAGGATACCGCGCTGACTTGTCTGTTCATTGAAAGTGAAGAATCCAGGAAAACGCCTAGGTTCCGTGCGTGGTCTGTCGGGATGGGTGCTTTTCCAAGGGCTTCCGGCCACCAAGAGTCGTCCCATGCAGAGGGGGAAGTACCTAGGATGAGGACTTCTGTTTTATCTGAGTTCAGTTTCAGACGGCTGTGTTTCATCCATTCAGCAACTTCTTTCATTCCTTCGTGTAGGCTAGTTTTGGCGGTGCTGGGGTCCTTGGTGAGAGAAAGGATAAGTTGAGTGTCATCCGCGTAAGAGATGATGTTGAGGTTGTGTTGGCGGGCGATGGTCGCGAGGGGTCTCATGTATACGTTGAAGAGGGTGGGGCTGAGAGAGGATCCTTGTGGTACGCCACAGATGACTTCAGTGGCCTCGGACTTGAATGGTGGTAGGCGGACTCTCTGGGTTCTTCCGGTGAGGAACGAGGTGATCCATTCAAGTGCTTTTCCATGTATTCCGATGTTGCTGAGGCGTTGTAAAAGGGTGCTGTGGCAGACTGTGTCGAATGCTGCAGAGAGGTCGAGGAGGATGAGGGCGACTGTGTCTCCATTGTCCAGTAGAGTTCGAATGTCGTCTGTTGCTGCCATGAGGGCGGTCTCAGTGCTGTGTTTAGCTCGGAAGCCAGATTGTGAGGAGTCGAGGGAATTGTTGGCTTCGAGGAAAGCGGCGAGCTGGTTGTTGACAGCTTTCTCGATTACTTTGGCCGGGAATGGAAGGAGCGAGATGGGGCGGTAATTTTTGAGTTCGGTGGGGTCCGCTGTGGGTTTTTTCAGAAGGGCGGTGAGTTCAGCGTGTTTCCAGTTTTCCGGAAAGGTGGCGGAGTTGAAGGAGCAGTTGATGACGTCTCGGAGGTGCGGTGCTATGACGGAGTCTGCTTTGTTGAAGATGTGGTGAGGGCATGGGTCTGTGGGGGATCCTGAGTGGATAGAGTTCATCAGGCGGATGGTGTCCTCAGTGGAGATTGGGTTCCAGTCGTTAAGGGTGTTCGCGGGGGGAGAGTGTTCAGCATGTGGTTGGGTGGGTTGGACTCCGGGTTGGTTGTCGAAGCTGTTGTGGATGTCTGCAATCTTGTTGTGGAAGAATGAGGCTAGGGAGTCGCAGAGGGCTTGAGAGGGGGTGATGTCGTTGGAGTTGGCCGAGGGATTGGAAAACTCCTTGACGATGTTGAAAAGTTCCTTGCTGTTGTGGGCGTTGTTGTCAAGTCGATCCTTGAATGCTGTTTTCTTGGCCTTTCGGATAAGTTGGTGGTGAGTGCGGGTGGCGTTTTTGAAGGCGTCCTTGGTGCTGGTGGTTGGGTTTTTTTTCCACGCTTTTTCAAGGGTGCGGCAGAGTTTCTTGGACTTCTTAAGATCATCGTTGAACCATGAGGCCTTCTTGACTGAAAGTTTCAATGGATGACCTTTTTTGGGGCCACAGATCATAGTATAACCTTTTTGGTAGTTCACATTTACATTTAAATTGCCCATGAAATCATTAAAAGAGTCAAGAAGTCGCTAAAGGCTATTTGCAGTGTGTGCAATTAAAACTTCATCGTCCTCATAAAGGAGGACAGGGACTGGGCGCAATATGGCTGATGCCCGGTGGAGCTGCCTAGACAGCTATAGAGGAGATTGGCTTTGGTTCACCCGACAGCTGTAATCTACCCAGCCGGACATTGGGCACTGTTCTCCATGTCTCTCCGCTGTGTCTCCCTTCCTCTCCCTCCCTTTGACCGCGTAACCATGTCTTTCATAAGTCATTTTACTGTGTAACCCTGTAACTGATGTAACTTGTAACTCATATATCCTCATGTAACTTGTAACTTACTTGTCCTCATGTAAATCGCTCTGAAACCTCTGGGTCTAGCCAGCGCTATATAAAACTCTTCAAATAAAATAAAACAAGTCCCTGCCTTTTTTCATTAATTCTGACTCCAGGGCATTAATATAAAACACGAATTAAAAAAGAGCTAAAACACATCCCTGCCTTACCCCGCGATTTGACTGGCTGGATTCAGTACATTCAGAGTTTTGTCCAATATTAACCTCATTGATTGTACCCCAGTGTAGGAGCTTATGTAGCTCTATCAGGGATGATTTGCTCCTGCCATCTCAGTCAAGCTCCAGAGCTTCCCCCTCTCCACCAAATCAAAAGAACAGGAGAGGTCCATGAAGGCCATGTGTAGGGGTCCTCTTCTGTTACCATTATCAGAAATAAATTTAGAGACTGTTCAACCATGCCCAGGCCAGGGGGTGGAAGCCATATTTTACATCAAAGAAAAAAGGTTAGCTTCGGCCCAGTCTTCCAGAATGTCAAGGATTGTCACCCCAATATTGTTATGGATGAATCCAATAATGAAATAGGTGGTAATAGGTCACGAGATTTGTATCCCCTTTTTCGAAACTGGGACCTGTAAAAGACTCCCTCCATGATTTAATTAGGTCACCCCTGATTCCAGCTAGTAATACATTTGTCAGTAGGGGAGCCCAGAAAGTGAGATTATTTCTAAATAATTCAACTGAGACTCTGACAGGACAGGGAGTTTACCAGGGTTAACATCTAAAAATAGCATTTTCAATCAATCAATCAAATCAAATTTATAAAGCGCATGGCTGCCCTAGCTAGTGCGTCCCCGCGCTGCGACAAGAGCCCGATTCAGGCAGAAGAAAAACACCAAATTATCAAACAATAGTCTTACCAGATGGAAAAAGCCACGTCTTGAGCTTTTTCCGAAAGATGGTCTCCGATGATTCCAGCCGGAGCCCAATCGGGAGCTTATTCCAATGAGAGGCCGCTATAAAGCTAAAAGAGCGCCCGCCCATCCTGACTCTTCTAATGATCGGGATGTTGACCTGACCCATCCCACTACAACGATGACGGACACTCAGGTTGGCAGTTTGTCTGTAGAAGATATGAACTTATTATTGGATATAAGACCAATGGACAATGAAATGGGAATACCAAGCCAGAGTGTAGATAATCTAATGGAGGGGAATCCATTAACAGTGAATGAAGGTGTTCAAATAACTGTCAGTTAGGCGCTTAATGTTGCCATGGAACAGGAAGTAGAAATAAGCAGTAGTGCACCTACATTTTTAAGACCAGCCTCCAGATTTATACCAATGACTGGGAGAGATGCTGTTGATGTGTACAATGAGCTATTGATATATGATTACAAAAATCTAGAAAAATGTACAAGTGTGAAGCATAAAATTTTGACTCGGCATGAAAAACAGTATTCTGCTCTGGTTACTATATTAGCATCCAAGGATGACTGTATTGTGCGCAATGCGGACAAGGGGGGGCATGGTGTGTTGTGGGACAAGGGCAGTTATCTAATGGAGGCATATAAACAACTGAATAACCAAAGTAATTATGCTAGAGTCACAGAAAAAACTATGCACACTAGTTTTGGGTTGTTCAATGAACAATTGCATGAATGGTATAATCTATATTTGCTTACACATGATGAGTTTCGATTCCTTAAAATTGACAATCCCGTAATACTGGCATTCTATTTGATTCCAAAGGTACACAAAAGTCTTGAAAACCCACCTGGAAGCCCCATCATTTCTGCTATAGGTGGGGCCTTCAAGAATACGTCCAAATTCGTAGATTCATTTCTGTGCCGTTTAGTACAATCGCTCCTGTCTTACATCCAAGATACGGGGGACTTTTTGATAAAAATCTATGATCTACCCTGGGCGGCAGACCTGTTGCTGGTAACCATTGATGTTTTCACTCTTTATACCAGCATCAGGCATGAAGATGGCCTAAAAGCTACTAAACATTTCCTCAGTAATCGACCAATCTAGCTGTGGTCTCATACGCAGATATTGTTAGCTATGATCTCTACCTGTCTAAAAAACAACTACTTCTTCTTTAATGATGACCTGTTCCAGCAGACCTGTGGGACAGTGATGGGCACCTGCTTTGCCCCCAGCTATGCGAATCTGCATATGGGTTGGTGGGAGGAGCAGGTGTTCCTGTTGAAGTACCAGGCAGAATGGGAAATGAATGTGCAACATTGGAGTCGTTTTAACGACAACCTTTTTATTGTATGGAAAGGGACGGAAGCCTCAGTGAAGGACTTTATCAAAAGAATACAAGATAATGAGTTAAATCTGAAATTTAAGAGTACTATCAGCAACTCTGCAGTGAATTTTCTAGATCTAACAGTCTATGTAAAGGACTCCAAATTGCTCACTAAACTATATAGAAAACCAACATCTAACAATACGTTGCTCCATGCAAAGAGTTTTCCTCCCCATCACCTTATAAAAAGCATCCCGTATGGGGAATTATTGAGGACAATACATAACTGTAGCGAAGAAAAAGTTCTTAACAAGGAACTAGTCTGTTTAAAGAAAGGCTTTAAAACGAGAGGCTATACAGAGGACAATGTACAAGCCGCAATCTTCAAAGCTAAAAAAAAGAACTAGAGAAGATATCCTCTTCAACAAAAATCAGAGTAAGCCAAATTCTAAAAACACTCCACACAATCAAGCCAGAATGATCCCCACTTTCAACGGACATCATGGGAGGGTGAGGAACATTCTATCCAAACACTGGCACTTAATCCGAAATGAGTTGCTCCTGGGTAAATTAGTAGATAAAAAACCTGCTGTAACATTCAGAAGAGCGCGCTCATTTAAACAAATGCTAGTCAGCAACATGATATCAAAAAAGAAAAAGCAAGGAAGCCAAGCAACATCATGGTTAAAAAGAAAGGAAGGTTTTCTAAAATGTACTAAGTGCAAGGCATGTGGGCATGGAAAAAATACTTCATCTTACCCTCTAGGTCTCTCAAAGCGAGAAAAAAAGATCAAAGGGTACTACACATGCAAGACAGATTCTGCTGTCTACGTTCTGCAATGCCCTTGCACCATGAGGTACGTGGGCAGTACGATCCATCCTGTGCACAAGAGGGTGCTGCAGTATCTTAGGGCAATACGTAACGGGTACAGGACATACTGAGTGGCACGCCACTTTGAGTCACACCATGAGAAAAATGAGCAAGGTCTAACAATGCTTTGTAATTGACTGCATACAAATGTTCGAGGCGGAAATTGAGAAAAAAAGCTCAGAAAACTAGAGTCAAACTATATATTGGCACTTAATACACGCACTCCAGTAGGTTTGAACATGGAGGAAGATTTGATTACACATTTGTAACTGCGTGAGGGTGTCTTGAGAAAAGCATTTTCAAGATTAACAATACAGCCTCCCCAAACCTGTTTTTAATTATTTTTTTTATTTGTTTATTATCACATTTATTTCATGAGGAACTGAGTATTGATTTGTAACAATAACAATCCATTAATAATAGTGCTCACTTGGGCTTAATAAGAATGAGCAAGAATATTAGTGCACAAGCGCTATGGAATGAAATATACTGGCGCAATGTTTGCAAATGATTAAATAATCTTTGCGGTTTATAAACTGTGCATGGCATTTAGACAGTAATAACTATACGGCATTATGGAAATAAGTGTGACAGTCTGTATTTATGAGACCGTAAAATGTTTATGAACAAGAAATGAATTAATGCATTTCATAGTTTGTAATAGGTGCTAATTTGCAGCCAGTGACTTTTGCAACATTGTATTTCAAATTGCAACATGCACTATGCCCAAGCAATACTAAAAAACTACCAGTCTTTCTTTTAATACACTATGGTTCTAGTCACATCATGTGACCTGGTAGGAGTACGGATAGGGCAGGCGAAACGTGTCCTATCCTATCAGCTAAATAAAAAGTGTATTGAGCCAGAACACGGCGTCGTCCATTCTTTGTATATATATATATATATATATATATATATATATACACCACACCAATATTATAAAATATTTTAAAAACAACCTCATTTTAGATAAAATGAACAAATGAATAGTTATGAATATGATCCATATTATAATCTTAAAGAAGCAAAAACATAAAATTATGAAGTGTAAAAATATAAAAAAATAAATTATATAATTTTACATTTAATACATATACTATTTCCACTATAATTTAAACAAAAATAAGCACATTTTTGTCCGACTAAAGGTGTATAAACTTTACTACTCCCACTTCATGCAATGCAACAGTAGGAAAACTGTTACATCACACAGGGGCAACATTTGCTATTCCCACTCCAGTCAATACAGCAGTAGGGAAAATGTTGGATTGCGTAGAAGTCAAATTAACTATTCCCACTCCAGTCAGTACAACACGAGAGAAAATGTTGGATTGCGGAGGGGTAACATTTACTATTTCAGCTCCAATCAATACAACAATAGGTAAAGTGTTGGATTGCGGAAGGGTCACATTTACTATTGCCCCTGCAGTCAATGCAATAGTAGGGGAAGTGTTGGATTGCGGAGGGGTACATTTACTATTCCCACTCCAATGTGTGCAACAGTAGGGAAAGTATTGGATTGCAGAAGGGCAAAATGTACTATTTGCACTCCAGCCATTGCAACAGTAGGGAAAAGGTTGGATTGGGGATGGGTAAAATGTACTATTCCCTCTCCAGTCAGTGAAACATTGGAAACAAACACATTCTCTTCAACACAGTAAAAAAATTGCAAAAACATAGTACATAAATAAAAATATAAGCATGTGCAAATGTAATAAAATAAATACATGTGACAATGTTAAATACATATCATACATAACTTCAAATATTATACTTGAAATCAATTCATTTCAAGTAACTTTTTATTTAAAAAGTATTTAACAAAAGAGTATTAAATGATTTTATTTTATTTACTTCCCACCATATATAATTAATTTACTTCCCAATCTATGCTCTTATAATCCAACCCACACTTAAAATGAAAGAAAATATATATTTACACAATGAACATAGTTGACTGTCAATTAAATAGTTCATATTGATTAACAACTAATAATTTACTACTTAGAATGTATCTACTTCCCACTGTGTACCCCTGTAAACCTTACAATCTGCACCTAAAATAAAAAAATATGCATCCAATTTACATAAATAATTATCAATTACCTAAATAATAATTAACAACTAATTAATATTACTTACCTTAAAATTGATATTCTTGACAATGATATTCTTGCAGACAATATTTCCATATCACAATATTTTGGACATGATATTTTGGTAAGTTGTTGTTTAAACGTCAATATTTTGTCTGAATACCCCGAAAATACAATCATACCAGAGCACTTGTCAATGATTATAATAGATGTTAATCATTGGTGAAAATATAGCAACAATTACCCAAGTAGCAGACCACTATGGGCCTAATTACAATGTTGGGCTTGGACTTGCGTCCACCTGACACCGTAGTGGTCTGGAACCGCAAGACCATAGGTCAGTGGGTCCAACCTCACAATATGGATGCGAGCACCCAGAGGTAGGAAACATCCATTTTGCTGTGGCAGCTTGTAGGGTAGGCGGAAAAGGCCCACAGCTCAAGCTGCCATAGCAAAATGGATGTTTGAAAACATCCCTGCACCATGTGGCAGGCACCTCACTGTGCCTGCCAAACAGTGCAGGGATGTTTAGGGGGGTCCACAGCACAAGCTGCCATAGCAAAATCGATGTTTGAAAACATCCCTGCACCATGTTGTATGCTCCTCACTGAATAATTGACTTGACTTGCCTGCCACAGGTGCAGGGATGTTTAGGGGGCACCAGGCCCCATAGCAGAGGGCCTGGGGGCCCTGCTAGGTGCTCCCTAAGTAACTTTCCGCCTGCCTTTTCAAGGTTGGCGGATGGCCATGAAAGGGCAGGCAGAAAATGCCATCATAATCCCGACAGAGGAGCAGAGACTGGCTCCGCTGTCATTAGGGGATTATGGTGCCTTCCGGTGCAGTGACGGGCTCCATAAGCCCGTCGGAAGCACATCAGACTTTCCCCGCATGTTTCACTCTGACCGCCATCATCCTAATATGGTGGTTGGACTGAAACCTACGATGTTGGGCGGAAAGCCTCCTACAGCTGGCCGATCGCTTACCACCCGACATCGTAATTAGGGCCAATGTTTCCTAAGGTGAACACTTGAGCGCTCTCCATGGTCACCCATACTCAGCATCCATGTGTCTTTTTCAGTGATGAAGGAAAAACTGATACAAACCTCCCACGTAGTATCCTACAATCCGCACAGGAATGTGACTGTCTGCAGCACACCGCGCCTGAGAGCCACTAGTAAAACTTAACGCACAGTGCCTGTTTCAGAAACGCCCTGCTCAAAGTTAAATTATATTCCATGCACAACAAAAGAAAGGCGTGGCCGCCATACTTTACAATTACGGGCCCAATTACGATGTTGATCAGAGTTGCTCCGACCGATACCGTCTTGATGTGGGAGCCGACCAATTGTAGGTCGGGGTTCCAAACAGTGTATTGCAATGCATCTGCACATGGTGTGGTCGCAAACTTCCATTTCACTATGGGAAGTTGTGCGGCGGGCAAAGACCGCCTGCAGCACAAGCTCCCATGAAGAAATGGGAGTTTGCGAAAACTCCTGCACCCTGTGGCTTACACCTCATGGTGCCTGTCACACGGTGCAGGGACTTACATGGGGCCACCACAGGTTTCCCCCAGGGCCATAACTGGTGGGCCAGGGGAGGAGGGGGCCCTTCTAGGGGCCCCCAATGGCAGTTTCCGATAGCAGTTTCATGACAGAAAGGCTGACATGGAACTTCTGTCATAAAGTGCCATTAAAATCCCGACAGCGGACACGCCATCTGTTTGGGATTATGAAACCCTTCCGATTGGTCGATGGGCTTCTGGAGCCCGTCTGAACCAAGTCGGGATGGGAGCTAAGTTTGCTGTGTGTAACAGTGCTGTGAATTATCCTATCTGACCCGCAGACTTATGCCGATTGATTGGGCATACGCTGGGTCATAATTAAATGCTCCCTATGGACTTCTTGTCGTACTGAAGATACACTCGCATGCAAGCTTATTTATCAGTCCTCGAATTGTGTCATGTGGACCTGTGATTTATTCAACAAATTTTAATGCCCTGCACCTGCCGTTCAAAACTTGAATGGTCTGCTTTTAATATTGTTACTGAAAACGGTCAAACCACTGCTTGTCCTGATGATGACCGCATAGTCAACCAGCGGTTGAAACGCCGTCGATGCATTCTGTGGCCACAAACTGAGAACAGAGTCAATACAATGTCATATTGAAATGTATGAGCAGTGAGAGCTTAATGATTTTTAATGCATGTTCGATATTTAATTTCAGTTACCCCTGACGAAGGACCGTGTTGGTCTGAAATGCATTGGGTTTGATTAAACTGCTTTTTAATGGATTCGGCTCTGATCGTGTTCTTGGGAGAGGTTCGGATGACCACACATGAACATTAGAAACCTGGGAAATTGCTATTTCTTTGCGTGCAAAGGCAAACAATGCTGATTGAAATTTGGAGAACGAGTATGATTAAATGAACTAAAAAGATGCTATAAGTGTCAAAGGATTGAAATATGGAGTACATAAGGCTAGAATATGCCACGGAAATAACGCTGTGCCACGGGTTGGGGCCTAAAGTGCCCCGTTAGGATGTTTTCACAAACTGTGAAAGACACATTATATATATATATATATATATATATATATGTATATTTATTTTTTTTGTCTCTCCTATATATGTAATGTATGTATGTTAGCCACGTGTTTGGCAATATGAATTAGGTTGTGTTAGTTTTGCCAACACTTCTTTATGAGCGTTCATTTGATTTGTAATGTGTTTTATTTGAAATTTTATGTCTAATAAACTATGAGTATTTTTTGTAATGGGTTTTGAAACATAGGCTTCTTTCTTCCTTCTTTTCTTTCACTTGAACAGAACATTTTTGTATTAACTTGTAGTTTGCTATTTAAACTGTGTACCTGAACCTTTTGTTAGGTGTTACCATTAAAATCCCGACAGCGGACACGCCATCTGTTTGGGATTATAAAACCCTTCCGATTGGTCGATGGGCTTCTGGAGCCCGTCTGAACCAAGTCGGATAACCGGCTGGTTTAAACTCCAACTGCCGTCTTTGTAGTAGGGCAGTTGGGGTTTAAACCTTAGATGTCGGTCGGAATGCCTCTGACTTGTGGTCGGAGGCTTTTTGATCGACATCCAAATCATGCCCTAACCCATTTGCGAGTGTGTGCATTTGAGGGTGAGAATGGAAAGGGGCGACCACTCGGTCCCCCCGAACGTATGGTGGAGTACCCCGATCCCCCCGGGAAGCCATTTTGGGCGGGAGGCGAGTCTCGGCTGGTATGCCCGAAGCGGCGTAGCCGGGGCGCGCCTTTTCCCGCCCAAGAGGGGGCTGTCCTAGACACCTACGCCGATGGCCACGCCCCGGAGGCGGAATAGAGGAGGGTCCACGCCCGCCCGAAGAAGGATAAAAGGAGCAACAAGCCAAGGAAGCATCCTCTTGTTCCTGCGCTCTGAAGCTGCACCTCCCCGTTGCACGGGAGCTCGAGACGGAACGAAGAGCCAATTTTGAGAATTTGTAATCCTTGTGTTTTGTCTTCTAGCACTTCGAGACTTTGGTTCCAGGATCTTTTGGTCGACTATCGTAAGAAAATGCCGGGCAAAAGGGTCGGAAAGAAGGTTAGCACCGACCAAATGCTTCGTATGCTGGTGAAGGACATGGCGAATATGAAGAAGCAGATGGCGGCCATGAACGGTACGGGCCGGCCTAAGAAAGTCATCGGACCAGCATTGCCGGGGATAGTCCCTGCCGGGAGAGGAAAAAGGGCCAGGAACAGGGCGGCAGGGGGTGAGGCTCCGGTTCCCGAGTCACCTCCGGCGAGCCCGGTCAGGCCAGTAGAGGCCCCAGTTCCGATTCCGGATGCAGGACAGCCAATCCCTGTCGTAGTTACACCAGTGAACGAGGGGGATATGCCACCGGAGTTGGCCGCCCAGTTGGCGGCGTGGTTGGGCAAGAATAATGAGGGTGCCATAGCTCCAGGGGATACGGCCGAAGAGGCCAAACTAATAATGAAGCAGTTGCGGCAGTCGGGAGATGCTGCGAAGGCACCTTGTCCTTTTGTTCCCCCTCAGGTTCCCGCGGAACAACCGTCTTCAGGCGTTGGAACAGCAGCAGCAGCGAGTTCAGCTACTGATTCGGGTAAGAATCCGTTGCCAATGGCTGGGGAGGGGTCGGTACCCTCAAGAAGGGAAAAAGTGGTACAACATATACTGTTGGCCACGAAGGAGATGATATGGGCGGATAAAAAAGGAATTGTTGCATCCAAGTGTATGGCGAGCAAAAATGGCGGGTTTCAGAGTTGATGAGACAATCGCTAATTGGGCCAGGGCTTTTGGGATGTTCACTGCAGTCATGGGGGAACGTAGGCCTGAGGTATTGACTGAATTGGCTTGTTACCAGACACGAATAATGGAGTTTTATGAATCGTACGATGGTGATCAATGGTTGGGTTATGATAACAAATTTCGTAAGGCCAAGGAGCACGACTCATCCCTGACGTGGGATTGTTTCGACTTCATTTGCTGGCAGAAACAGGTCAGGTCAAACTCGACAAAGCCGTCTTCGTTTGGCGGGAATGGGGCAGAGCCTTCCCGCCATTCCCCGGCGGTGCCCTTTCGAGCAGGCACCGGTAATGACCAATACGCAAGGAGTAATGGGAACTCTGGCAAGAAAGGGGTCTGTTGGAACTTCAACAGGGGCAAGTGCACTAGACCACAGGGGACGTGCAAGTTCAGGCATGAGTGTGCAGGGTGCGGACAGTCTTCACACCCCGAGAGTTCGTGCAGAGCCAAGAATGGCGATACAGGGGGCAGAGGCGGCGCCAAACAGGTCTAATGACGGCCGAGGGGCGCTGCTACCTACTCCCATCGACATCATGGCAATGATCCCCTGGCTGAACGAATACCCTGATCATGTCTCCGCTGGGGTGTTGAGGGACGGTTTCTCATGTGGTTTCCGCATCCCGGCGGGGGATTTTCGGGGGGAAGCACTGTGTAAAAACCAACTGTCTGTTCAACAGAATGCGGTTGTAGTACAGGCAAAGATTGCAAAGGAGGTGGCCCGAGGTCGGGTCGCGGGTCCATATGCGAACCCGCCTGTTCATAATTTTTTTTTGTTCACCATTGGGAGTGGTCCCCAAGACGGCCCCAGGTGAGTTTCGATTAATACATAATCTGTCCGCTCCTAAGGGTCTTTCCGTGAATGATGCGATTGACCCGGGAGTTTGTTCGGTGCGGTATGCTTCCTTTGATGAGGCTGTCGCCATGTTGAATCGCCTGGGGCCCGGAGCGCTGATGGCAAAATCGGATATCGAGTCAGCGTTCCGGTTGCTCCCGGTACACCCACAGGATCAGCGTCTGCTAGGCTTTGTGTTCCAGGGACGCTATTACATGGATAAATGTATGCCAATGGGTTGCTCCATTTCTTGTGCGTATTTTGAAAAATTCAGTCGTTTTTTACAATGGGCATTCACCAGAGCCACAGGCTTTACGCAGGTTATGCATTACCTAGATGATTTTCTGTTTCTGGGGGCAGCTGGGGACACGGAATGTGCACAGGCTTTGAGTAAATTTTGTGATCTCATGAGAATATTTGGCGTGCCACTAGCACCGGGCAAAACAGTGGGGCCGTCTACTTCACTCGAGTTTCTAGGAATTGAGCTCGATTCTGAAGAGGGGTGCTTCCGTTTGCCTAAGGAGAAGGTATTGAAATTTATGGCCTCACTCGAGGCATGTATTGATGAGACGAAAGTAACATTACATCAGTTGCAGCAGGCTGTGGGTCAGCTTAATTTTGCCCTTAGAGTGATGCCAATGGCTCGCCCCTTTTCTCGCTCTATTGCTCAAGCCATGGTTGGCCTTAAGGAAGGGCATCACCGCACAAGACTCTCGCCAGAGGTTCGCCAGGACATGCGCATATGGTTGGCATTCCTGGCGGATTTCAACGGTCGTGTCCTGTGGAACAAACCAGCGGTTTCCTCCAAGGAGCTGGGTTTGTGGACCGACTCGGCAGGGAGTGTGGGTTTTGGCGCCATCTTCGGTAACCATTGGTCGGCACAAACATGGCCGGCATGGTGGCACGAGAGTGGGCTCACAGGTAACATTGGGTTTCTTGAACTGTTCCCTATTATAGTGGCCTTGAAGACATGGCCGGAGGGGTTTCGTGATCGCACTGTGGTGTTCTGGTCAGATAATATGACCGTGGTAGAATGTGTCAATAATCAGGCAGCACGCTGCAAATTGATCTTGAGACTGATGAAAGAAATTGTACTGCTATGTATGAAATTAAACGTCCACTTTAGAGCAAAACATGTGCCTGGGGTACTGAACCAGGCGGCTGATGCACTCTCTCGTTCTCACATGCAGGCCTTCCGGGGCCATCTGCCCTCTGCGGACTTGGTGGCGGCACCATTTCCCGAACTTCTCTGGTCTCTCAGTGCCCCGGAATACAAAACCTCGTGGGAGAGAGTCTAGCCCCCAGGACAAGGAAGGCATATGAAGGGGCGTTCCGTTCCTATTGGGCATTTTTGGGTCCAGCTAGGGGGGAGCATTGGGGGCAGGAAGAATATGTCCTGAAATTTCTAGTTTCATTGCATCAGGCAGGCCGATCAGTGGCAACAGCCAATAGACACCGAGCCGCCATTGCATTCATGGCGCAGGCGTATGGCATTCAGGACCCCACAGCGTCCTTTCTGGTGAAAAAAGCGCTGCGCGGGTGGCAACGCCGTGAGGGTCGTAGAGAGGATGAGAGGCGCCCGATAGGGCTAGCAAGGTTGTCCCAGTTAATGTCCGTACTCCCTGCGACTTGTTCATCTCAGTCAGAGACAGTGCTATTCCGGGCCGCCTTTGCATTAGCGTTCCATGGGGCTATGCGGATAAGCGAACTGGTAGCAAGGAACAAGCAGGATACGGGGGGAGGTCTGTGTCGAGAACACATCCAGATTAAAGGTGACACGATGGTAGTCACTATAGCCAAGTCCAAAACCGATCAGGGAGCGATCGGAGACAGTGTGGTTGTTCAGCGCACGCTAGGGTCCCACATGTGCCCAGTGAAATGCGTAGAGGAGTATTTAGCGCAGAGGGCGGCATCATGGGGGGGGAGCTTGCTGAGACATACCGACGCCACCCCACTGACCAGGTTTCAGTTTCAGCGGGTGTTGACAATGGCAATCGCGGCAGCGGGCTTGAACGCGGGCGATTTTGGGACCCACTCATTCCGGATAGGTGCTGCTACAGAAGCTACAGCCAGGGGTTTGAGTGTGGATAAAGTGAAACAGTTGGGGCGTTGGTCCTCGAATTGTTATAAGAGGTATGTGCGGTTACACATGTTGTGAAGCTAATGTCATGCACTCACGCTTCTTGTTTTCTGTTTGGTTTTCAGTTTCGCGAGCAGGCTTTGCGGGGCGGACTGTGCAGTTGACCCGACACCTGGGGACCAGCGGTCAAAGATCACCGGCTGAGGGAAGAGTGGTGTGGGTCGTCGGCCACTCATACGTGAGGCGTGCCGCAGACGTATTCAAAGCAGGTGACATGATTCACATGGCTGGGGAATACGGGTACAGGGAGACCTTCTACGGAAGGGGCGGGCTCTGTATTGACCAGTTTCAAAATTTTATGGAGGGTCTGTTAGGGCGGACAAGGTCACCGCCATCTGTAATCATAGTGCATCTTGGGGGCAATGATTTGGTGACCACGGGTCGACGAATACTTCTCGAATTAATCTTATCCACAGTAAGTTGGTTGGCGAGAAGGGTTCCGGGGTGCACGATTGCATGGTCCCACATGATTCCACGGAAGGAGTGGCGGGGGGCTATTTCTGTGTCAGCTTTAAATCAGTCGGTGAAGAAAGTGAATAACAAACTTGGTAGGTTGTTCCGTACATGTACATTGCATTCTATTCCTCATGGATGTATCAGGGGGGACCATATGTACCTGGAGGATGGGGTCCATTTGTCCCGGGAGGGGAATGCTTTACTCATAGGAGACTTCGTAGCTTGGTTAACGAGTTTGTGCAGCCATGACCTTTAAGTAGGAGTTTTGTGGGGGGTCCGGATAGCCGGTCAACTATCCGGCCTGTGGCGGTAAAGTCATGATCGGTGAGCAGTAATTGGAAGATCCCTAGAGGTGGGGTGTCACCCATTATGGATGGGAGCGCCCGGGGGGAGGCGGCCATTGGCCCCTCAAACGGGGAGGCGGTCCCCTTCTAAGGATGGGGACGCCGAAAGGGAAGGCGGTCAAGGCCCCTCCCTGGGGAGGAGGGGCTACAGGCCACTCCTGGGAATTTCCCGGGGCCAGGACATCTGCGACTGCAGATGTGGTAAGCAGTGTGGGGTGGGAGGGGGGTTTACGCTACCTTCTAGACACCTCACACGAGTCCTCGGACGACCACTAAGATGGCGTCGAGTAAACACGGGCCCCCGTTAAGACAAGGGAAATTGGAAGTTGGCACAGAGGTACAGTCCTCTGTGCGCCCGCCACTCACAAGTGAGGGGGGAGTTCTGGTATTAGGGATCTGACACCGGTTACGACCTTGCCGTTGGCCCGTAATGTTAGGATGTACAATTTCAATTTTGAGAAATGTATTTACAGGATGTTTTAGTATCGGCTAGGAGAACCTTTGTTAGAGATGTGTTAAGGTTAGCCAAGAACATCGTAATGTGTAAATGAAATTGTACATGATATGAAACTGTTATTTTAATGTTTTAATTTTGTTTCATATTTTAATAAATACGGCCGGGAGGGTAACTCCCTCCCGCCTTCCAAAAGTTCAGAACCGTTTCCGTTTTCCCATTCTTGGGGATTGTGTTGAGAGAGGGTGTCGGGTATCCCAACCATATGGAAAGGGGCGACCACTCGGTCCCCCCGAACGTATGGTGGAGTACCCCGATCCCCCGGGGAAGCCATTTTGGGCGGGAGGCGAGTCTCGGCTGGTATGCCCGAAGCGGCGTAGCCGAGGCGCGCCTTTTCCCGCCCAAGAGGGGGCTGTCCTAGACACCTACGCCGATGGCCACGCCCCGGAGGCGGAATTGAGGAGGGTCCACGCCCGCCCGAAGAAGGATAAAAGGAGCAACAAGCCAAGGAAGCATCCTCTTGTTCCTGCGCTCTGAAGCTGCACCTCCCCGTTGCACGTGAGCTCGAGACGGAACGAAGAGCCAATTTTGACCCACCCACCAGCCCTGATGACAGCGATTTGTTTTGAATAAAGTCGAGTGACATGATACTGTTTCTTTTACAGGTTGTTGTGAATAAAGTTGATAATTTTTGATATGTAATAAAGTGGTTGATCTTTCAGCATCGATTTCGACAAAGTAATTGCAGCGGAGTTAAATGTAGTGCTTAGTAGAAGTTATACTTTGAATTGCTCAGTATAATTGTCTGTTTTATTCTCTCTTAGTTTAAAAATGTCGTATTTATTTTTGGTCGGGCGGTAAGGTCATGATCGGTGAGCAGTAATTGGAAGATCCCTAGAGGTGGGGCGTCACCCATTATGGATGGGAGCGCCCGGGGGGAGGCGGCCATTGGCCCCTCAAACGGGGAGGCGGTCCCCTTCTAAGGATGGGGACGCCGAAAGGGAAGGCGGTCAAGGCCCCTCCCTGGGGAGGAGGGGCTACGGGCCCCTCCTGGGAATTTCCTGGGGCCAGGACATCTGCGACGGCAGATGTGGTAAGCAGTGTGGGGTGGGAGGGGGGTCTACGCTACCTTCTAGACACCTCACACGAGTCCTCGGACGACCACTAAAATGGCGTCGAGTAAACACGGGCCCCTGTTAAGACAAGGGAAATTGGAAGTTGGCACAGAGGTACAGTCCTCTGTGCGCCCGCCCCTCACAAGTAAGGGGGGGGAGTTCTGGTATTAGGGATCTGACACCGGTTACGAGCTTGCCGTTGGCCCGTAATGTTAGGATGTACAATTTCAATTTTGAGAAATGTATTTACAGGATGTTTTAGTATCGGCTAGGAGAACCTTTGTTAGAGATGTGTTAAGGTTAGCCAAGAACATCGTAATGTGTAAATGAAATTGTACATGATATGAAACTGTTATTTTAATGTTTTAATTTTGTTTCATATTTTAATAAATACGGCCGGGAGGGTAACTCCCTCCTGCCTTCCAAAAGTTCAGAACCGTTTCCGTTTTCCCATTCTTGGGGATTGTGTTGAGAGGGGTTGTCGGGGATCCCAACCATAGGATTACTGCCACCAGGCACAGTTTGTAAAATGTACTGCCATTCTACTGCACGTGAAAAGCAATCACAGACAAATTATGTTGTGCTTTGAGCACATGAAAAGCGCTCACAGTTTAAAGTATGTTAGAATGGTGAGCTGCACCGTGCTCTGATCATCCCATTCCATACATGCAGTAATGCGACCGCATGCAGCACACCGTGTCCGTGAGCTACAAGTAAAAGATAAAGTGTGGCACCTGTTTCACGCGCGCTGCACTCAGACTAAAAGTATATTTTAAGGTGAGCAGAACCGTGCAGAATAAAACAAAGGTGCAGCCGCCATATTTGAAAAAAAAGCTTAGCATGCCATGCTGCAATAATTTGTAAAAATAGTTCTCTAAAACAGATGAAAGATTGAGGAGGAAGGAAACTGAACTTAGGAGGTGCTCCTCTGCCAAAAACGGAAGTGACACATTGCAGCTTTAACCACATAGGAAGCAGCTACGTAGAGCAGCACAGCACTGAACCAATGGCAAACAGCAAGTGGGAGCAAAGTCCTTTATCGACTACAGCAGGTCATGGAAACAGCTTATGTGCCCTGCCTAAGGCTCGACCTAAAATGTTGAAATCGAAAAAAACTGCAATTTCTGTGATTATCCCTCATTCCAAAAGCTGAAGTTCATAAGTGGGAGGGAATTCCACACAAAGGGCATATTTACAAAGCAGTGGCCGATCGCAGAGCAGCAGGCAAAGTTACTGTGCTGCGTTGTATTACCGGAAAAGAGCAGCACTGCACCATATCTTCAAACAAAACAGTTATGCTCTTCCAAGCGCTTCTTTCTGCACAAAAACTCTGCTTGGAGGCTTTTGCCTTGTATATGCATAACGCAGCACCCCTGAAAACTCAAAATAACAAGGAGAAATAAAGATATATATATATATATCCTAGTTATGCCAGCCTCAGGCAGGGGCATCCTTTTGGCATAAACCCATGTCTACAACTCTGTAAATATGGATTTGTGTCAAAACCATTGGTGGGTGCATGGGAAATCAAAGGATGCAAAGTAACACATACTGCGCAATGTTTTTTCTTACAAAGTCACGCATATCAACATTTACGTGGCTTTGCAAATGCTACAAAGGACTTGGCGTTAGGACGGCGTCAAAAAAGTGATGCAACCCTGATGTAAAATCTTTGAAAGTTTTGGACCAGGTAATTGCAGAACCCTGCGGTTTTGTGCTTAATGAGAGCAGGATTAATAAAGTGATACCTACCCAACCTATCGTTCAGCACTTCTGACTGTTAAGAGCAAGAAGTGAACTGATACTATAACACATGAAAAGTTTAAGATTGACTTCAATGTACTAACATAAGGTGAAGCTTGCCCATGCTTTTGGCCTTCCACCCAACACTTTGTTCAGCAGAGGGTCTGACAAAGGTAAATAATCTCTACAGTAAAACTTTAGACTGTCAGATTGGCAGGGTGAAATTAATCAAAATGTATCATGCCCTCCTTGACCTGAGAGATACACTGGACCCTTCAAACATGCACAGTATGAGTCATGTAGAGTGCTGACATACACTGGTCTGCTAGAGAGACACATCTCCACCTGATCTCTGTACATCATCACTCAGTTTGCAATGAGAGGGCCTGCATCACAGAGTGTGACTGAGAGTGCTGTTTTAATCAGGCATTGCAAGGTCAACCATACTTAGCATGACCATGAATCACTATAATATAATGCCAAGCATTATGTGTCCCTGTATTTACAGCTGAGGGTTCTGATGACAGCCTGATCAGAGTGTGAGTCAGCCAATCAAAGGTTAGTAAGTATTAAAAAAAAAAATGCCCTGGGTGTGTGTATGTGTGAGCGCATATCTGCATGTGTGTTATTGCCCATGGCAAGATGGTCGCCACACCAGGTATAATTCATACGCTAGCTAAATGATGAGCAATCCTTCCGAAGATATAAATTCCCCACCACTGGAATAATGCTGATACTAGCATACTGGTGGTAATTCATGGCGCATTGTGGATGTCCATGTCATAAAATAGTTATCCATGACCCTACAAGACAGATTCAGTGCATGTGTAGCAGTAGTAACAAGCATTTGCTATGCAATAGGTCTTGTATTTGTGAAAGTTTAAGCTATTGGATTTGAAAAATTACAATTTGTTTTATTTATCTGTTTTGATAATTAGCATATAAATAAAAGGCATTGTCCTTTACAAACAATGCCAATAGCTCAAAATCTTGTAAATGCAGGACCTATTTCCCTTCAAAGAAGCGGCGGCCATTGTTCAGGGATGCTTGAAAAGTGAAAGCGCGCATTGTAGGAGAGTAGGATCCACGTACTATGGTTACCCCCACCTTTTGCTGGTGTTTCACTGTTTCTCGACTTTAGTCTGGATGGGGCCCTGCTATTCAGGACCCCAGCCTAGCTGCTTTCTCTCTAAAATGATTGCATGTACTTTAGGTACAGTCCAGATTGGTTACTAGGTAACCCTTGTGAGTCCCTAGTATATGGTACCTTAGGTACTAAGGGCATAGGTACCCCAGAAGCCTACCAGGGGCTGAAGCATGTATTATGCCACCCCTGGGAAGCCTTCCAAAATGGCACCACAGGTTTGCTACTGCAGCCTGGGTAAGGTGGTGCATGCACCCCTTACTAAGATATAGGTTACCTATATCTAACTTTAATCACTGACACATATAAACCTATAAGTCACTCCTATGGCAGGCCTTATCAATCCTGAAGGCAGAGTGCTTGGTTTTGTGTGAGAGGGTGCCCATACATGAGCTGGGCCCCTCTGCAGCTTTCGGAGCCTATTCTCTGAACTTGTTCTGTGATGCAGGCAGACCCTATACTCTTAAGTTCATTATAACCTCACAGTAAATGCTAACTTTGGTATGGCTGAATGGAAACATGTCGTATTTGGTGTCAAACACTTTGGAATCCTACCCCTGCCAGTCCTGGTGGCGGGGGTAGAATTCCACCCTTCTAGAGGGAGAGACATGTACACACTGACCTAACCAGTAATACTTTAAAAGAATCCTAGCATCCCAAAATGGATGCTGCAGCCACAGACACAGGTCTGACCTCCTCCTGCTGGACAAAACTCTGGCAGGAGAGGCCTGGACAATAGGTTTCCTGTCACGGGGAGGTGCAACCAAGTCACAGACAGGCTTTAGTGTATTTCTGGCTGGGTGGATGCATTCTGAGAATGCTGTTCAGACAATGCTGGGGGCACACTTGGTGTCCCTGTGCATACCCCAGTTCAAACCGTTTGCAGGGGCACTCAGCCCTTGCTCTGGAGTGAAACTGGACAAAGGACACAAACCAATGACAAATATGGGTGGTGAGTGGGCGGGGCTTCAAGTCTATTCTCGAATACAGCATGTTTCGCAGAGCAGTGAATGTGCTGCCCAGGTTTGCCATAAACATGACAAATTGATCACATGCCTTTGTTTGGGAAAATTTCATCCTAATTTTCCAGAACAAAATGCCAGCATTCTATGGCAAAACAAGGATATTTTCATAAACTGGAAAGATGATGTCTGGGGAACAAATTAATCTAGCTCAATTGTGCACTGCCAGACATTGAAAGAGTTGAGTAGTTTTCCTTTCATAGTGAATTGTTGTCATAAAATCTGGTTGGGACACTACTTGAAGGAGCGGAACGGAAAAAGGAAAACTGAAAGAGACGAAAAAGTAGAAGCGTAGACAGTGGTTACAAAAATTTACAGGGCGTGCCAAACTGTATTTTTTGTAACTGCCTACATATCCAAGGTGTTCCTTTAAGAAATTGTCCTTAAAAAATACTATTTTGTTACTATTTTCTAAAATTTTAGGGGCATATTATTAAAAATAGAGATAAAATTATCGCCGCC